>NC_057841.1:9581060-9884090 GCF_910594005.1 Cervus elaphus | reverse complement strand
AGTGGGAGGAACAGGGAGACTTGAAATGACATAAACACCACCATGGCTTCCCTAGTGTCTGCCTGCAATGCGGGAGATCCAGGATTGATTCCTGGGTCAGGAAGATCCCATGGAGAAGAGAATGTCAGCTCACTCCAGTATTGTCTGGAGAATTCCAGGGACAGAGAAGCCTGGGGGGCTACAGCCCCTGACTTGGACAAGGCTGAACAGCTTTCACACACATGTGTAAAGTAGATAACAAACGAGAAACCCTTGTATAGAACCAGGAACCCTGCTCAGTGCTCTGCGGTGACTCAGATGGGAAGGAAATCCAAAACAGAAGGGCTGTAGGTATGCTTACAGCTGATTCACTTTGCTGTGCAGTAGAACTAACACAACATTGTAAACCAACCAATAAAAAGGGAAGCCCAATAATAATCATTACTGAATGATAAATATATAACAGTGCTATGCTAAGTCCATCATATTACATGTTTTGCTTTGTTTGCATGATAGAACTACAATGTATAGAATATTTTATAGAAGGCCAGTGAGGCTTCGTGACATTATTAAGTTGGTTGCTCTAGAAACAGAATTTCCTGTTTTAAGACTATCTGTCCTGGAGCTCCATGTGGTGGGCCCCGGAATCTCCTCACCAGCATCATTCTGCCTCTACTCCCAGGGCTGAAATGAAATATGTGACACCCACAGACGGGAGGCCTTAAAGACACATGTGTGCAAAGGGAAAAATGTTTGTGCCAGTAGTCAGAAGCCACTTAAGTGCGCAAGTTGAATATGCTTCATAGGCCTAGAGTGGGGCAAGCATAAGTGGGATAAAGTGTTGAAAATACTTAAGGAGCTCACAGAAGCACATGTGAAGTAATTAAGCAAATCTAGGCGTTGCTAAGAAACGGTAGCTAAGACAGGCAGGAAGCCAGGCTGCCAGCTACCCAGGCTGGTAACAGACTTCTGGAGCAGAGACGCAGGGAAGTCAGGCAGCAATGGAAACCACAGATCAGAGGGTTTGTTTCACTTTCCTTTCAGTGTGAGAGAAAGGATTTGTGTTCCGTACTCATATCCGAAACAAAACCTTCTCCATAGAGAAGACTAAGGTGTACTCAGAAGTGAAACTGCTGGATAAGATGGTAGTTCTATTTTTAATCATTTGAGGAATCTCCATATTATTTTCAATTGTGGCTACACCAATTTTCATTCCCACCAACATAAGTGTGTCAGGGATCCCTTTCTTTCACATCGTATCAACATCTGTTCTCTTTTATCTTACTGATATAATGATGCTGGAAAATGTGAGGTCATACATCATTGTGGTTTGAATTTACATTTTCCTGATGATTAGTGATGTTGAGCGATTTTTACCAGTTTGTGGACCTCTATGTCTTCTTTGGAGAAATGTCTGTCCAAGTATTTTGCCCATTTGTAATATATATTATATGTATATTTGTAATATACATTATATTTGTGTAATAAGTTCATAATATATAATATAAAGCATGTGCTTAGTCCCTCAGTCCAACTCTTTGTTATCCCATGGACTGTAGCCCGCCAGGCTCCTCTGTCCATGTGGATTCTCCAGGCAAAAATACTGGAGTTGGTTCCATGCCCTCCTCCAGGGGATCATCTCAACCCAGGGGTTGAACCCAGGTCTTCCACATTGCAGGCAGTTTCTTTACCATCTGATCTACCAGGGAAGCTCAGTAATATAAAGCATAGGTGTGTAATTGAATTGTGGGACTTCCTTATATATTTTAGATATTAATTGCTTATCATGATATATCATTTGTTATCAGAGTCTCATAGAGACAGCTGTTCACCTGTGTTCTTTGCAGCATTATTCACAGTAGCAGAGATATGGAAACAAAGGGATTGTTTGTGGATAGAAGAATGAATAAAGAAGAAATGGTATAAACATACAGTGGAATATTACTCAGCCTTAAAAAAGAAGGAAACACCACCACATTGGACAGCATCATGAATCTGGGAGACATTATGCCAAATGAAATAAGCCAGTCACAGAAGGATAGTACTGTATGATTTCACTTATAACAGGTATCTAAAGTAGTGAAGGGCTTCCCAGGTGGTGCTAGTGGTAAATAACCCACCTGCTAATTCAGGAGACATAAGAGGTGTGGGTTTGATCGTTGGGTCGGGAAGATCCCTTGGAGGAGGGCATGGCAACCTACTCCAGTATTCTTGCCTGGAGAATCCTATGGACAGAGGAGCCTGGTGGGTTACAGTCCATGGGGTCGCAAAGAGTCACACATGACTGAAGAGACTTAGCATGCATACACACAAATTAGTCAAACTAATAGAAAGAGAGAATGGTTGTTGATGGGGTTGGGGGAGGGAGAAATGTGGGGGCTGTTCAATAGTTAGAGTTTTAGTTATAAAAGATGAATATGTTCTAGAGATCTGCTATACAACCTAGAGGCTAAAGTTAATATTGAGTTGTCTTCTTGAAAATTTGTTAAGAAGTTAGGACTCAAGTGTTCTTAGCAAAACCAACCAACACACACACACACACAGGGGCAAGAGGAAAATTCTGCAAGAGATGTTTACAGCAGTGATTGTGGTGATGATTTACTGGGTATATGCATATCTTTAAGCTCATCAAATTATATAGACAGTATCTATGTTCAGCTTTTTAATATATCAGTTATACCACAATACAACTGCTTTTTAAACTTCAATAATCAAGACAGCATTATTGGTAAAGGAAACAACATATAGAGAAGAACATGAGCCCAGAATAAGTCAGGACAAGTGGGACAGATCAATTTTTACCAAGGCAGACCTATGCAATATTTTTAAATGGAGAAAGAATATAGTCCTTCAATAAATGGCATTGAAACAATTGGATAATCATATGCAAAAAATCTTTAAAAAGACCTTGACCTAAAACTCACACCATTATACAAAAATTATCTCTAAATAGAGAATATATCTGAATGCAAAATGCAAAACTACAATATTTTTAGAAGAAATCACAGATCTTTGTGTCCTGGCGTTTGGCAAAGAGTGCTGAGACTAGACACAGAAAGCACAGTCCATAAAAATAAAATGATAAATTAGATTTAAAATTTAAACACTTAATTGTTTTTTTTTTTTAATCTGAGAGACACTGTTAAGCAAATTGGAAGACCTGCTATAGGCCAAGAGAAAATATTTGAAAATCATATATCTGACAATGGACTTATATCTAGAATATATTTTTAAAAACTGTCAAAAGTAAACAGAAACAAATATTAAAAATGGACCACAAAATTCACACAAATGCTTCCCCCAAGGGGATGTATGAAAGGCGGAAAAGCACCCATGGAGAGATGGTTAACATCATTAGCCGTTGTTGTTTAGTCACTCAGTCATGTCCGACTCTCTGCAGTCCCATGGATTGTAGCCCACCAGGCTCCTCTGTCCATGGGATTCTCCGGGCCTGGAGGGGGATGCCATTTCTCTTTAGACCTTCCTGACCCTCAGATTGAAACCATATCTCCTGCATTGGCAGGCGGAGTCTTTACCACTGAGCCAGCTGGGAAGCCCTAGTTTAAATATCTACTTACATGTAATTTCATAAGGGTGGTACAATTAAAGATAAAACTATAACTATGGATATGTTATCTGTGGTTGGCAGCATTTGAGGCAGGCTGGAAAATTTGAAGCTTGAGATTGAGGAAGGCCATGTTAAAAATTTAGGATATGGATGACAGACATATAATCCAACCAAGCCTGAATTTTAAATAAACACATTAATAGTATCACATCAGTTCAGTTCAGTCGGTCAGTCGTGTCTGACTCTTTGTGACCCCATGGACTGCAGCACACCAGGCCTCCCTGTCCATCACCAACTCCCAGAGCTAGCTCAAACTCATGTCCATTGAGTCGGTGATGCCACCAGCCATCTCATCCTCTGTTGTCCCCTTCTCCTGCCTTCAACTGTTCCCAGCATCAGGGTCTTTTCCAACGAGTCAACTCTTCACATCAGGTGGCCAAAGTATTCGAGTTTCAGCTTTAGCATCAGTCCTTCCAATGAATATTCAGGACTGGTTTCCTTTAAGATCACATATCATTCACTTAACATTAACATGTGTATAGCAAGAAAGTATAAGACCCAGTGGGATAGTGTTGACATGGGAGTTTTATTAAAAGAAAGACACATAGAGGATGAGGGATAAATTATGAGTTTTGGATTAACAGATACAGACTATTATATATAAAATAGATAAAGAACAAGGATCTATAGCACAAGAAACTATATTCAATATCTTATAATAACTTATAATGGAAAACAATCTAAAAAAGAATATATATGTACATATATATATGTAATATACATATAACTGAATCACTGCTTTATACCTGAAACTAACACAACATTGTAAATCAAACTTACTTCAGTTAAAAAAGATAATAGACACATAAACTTAAGAAACTACTTTGTGGTATGCACAATTAAAGGCCAGGCAGAAAATAAAGAACAGATTATAGTGTCTACATGGAAGAAATTTTAAATCCATATGGTTCACCAAGAGTTTTAATGTTCACATCTTAAAATGCATATTGTATTGTCTCTTTTATTTAGAGAATCTCATTCAAAGTGCTTGTTATATACATAAAGGTAACATTTTGTAAGAACTAACCAGTTTATTGAAGTTAAATTTTTATGGAACTAGATATCCCAAGTTAATTTTTAAAATTTAAGAGATATGAATATCCTGAAAATGTAAAATAAGAGGGCCTAAGAAAGAAAGAACCATGTCTTTTGTAAGAAAATCTTCTAGAATGAAGTTCAAGCTCTACATGATTAGCTTAATTCACTTTCAAATTATTTTCTGTAATAAAGCTTTTAGAATACCTATTGCAGTTAAGCTGAATTCTTCACCTTTCCCAAAAAGGTTGTCATATTTTTAAAAAACGTAGAAGTCATTTATTAAAATAAAAGATAGATGCTTTAATAACATTTTTAAAAATAATGTAGCTGTTAATGATTTGGCTATTTCTTGAATAATTTAAAAGTCAAATATTCAAACTTGAAAGAACTATCATATAGTTTCAATTGGAACATCAGCCATATTATAAAAACATGGATGATGGAAGAAAAATAACTTTTTGCAAATGAAGCTGTATTTATTTTCATAGAAAGAAGTAGCTGGTTGTGAGTAAAATATAAAAGCAATGCTAAAAAATTATGCAATTATATTTGCTTATTTAAAAAAAGCACAGCTCTTCTCTTATGAAAGTGTTAGCTGCTCAGTCAGGTCTGACTCTGTGACTCCACAGACTGTAGCCCGCCAGGCTCCTCTGTCCATGGGATTCTCCAGGCAAGAATACTGGAATGGGTTGCCATTTCCTTCTCCAGGGAATCTTCCTGACCCAGGTCTCTCATATTGCAGGCAGAGTCTACCATCTGAGCCACCAGGTAAGGCCCTTTTATGTAAATCTGAGTCTAATCTAAACAGCACTGAAAAAGAAAGACAAAACAAAAAGTCTTGAGCCAGAGAAGGAGGGGTGGAAGTAGTGAAAGGGAAGAAAGTCCTTTTATTGGGAATCAGTCTTATTATATTGATTTTATTTCTCCCTTTCACCACAAACATTTTGCAACATTACCTTTTTCACTGGCTCATAATAGAAGCATATTCTTAGAAAAGCTGCATTAGCTCTATTTCAAAAGTAAAATACAGTTTTATATTTTAATGGTAATCAGTGGCTTATTAATATTGTTGGATTATTAAGATGACTGTAGCCACAAACAGGTGCTTCCCAGGTGACACAGTGGTAAAGAATCCACCTGCCAAACAGAGAACATAGGTTTGATCCCTGGGTCGGGAAGATCCCCTGGAGAAGGAAATGGCAACCCACTCCAGTACTCTTGCCCGGAGAATCCCATGGACAGAGGAGCCTGGTGGGCTACACTCCACGGGGTCACAAAGACTTGGGTACAGCCTAGCGACTGAGCACAATCGTGAGCCACTTAAAGTGATGTGGTCCTTGCACATGTAATGCAAATGCTATATATGCACATTGACTTTAATGTTATATTTTTGATGCTACAGAAAAGATAACATTGAACCCAGGCTGCCCTGCATAGAACCTGTGCTTATTCAGTGAAAGATGGGACAATAAAGTCCAGATAGTTGAGACAGTTTAGAGGAACTCGGGTTAAACTTTTTAAAATCTAATGATACCTTAGTAGAAGGAAATCAGTAATAAAGACAAAAGTACCAAAATATGTTACAAGTAATGTTCTTTGTTAAGGAGTACTAGGAATTTGGAGGTACATGAATAGAATAATGATTTAACACTTAACAAGATCTGCTGGAGAAGGGATAGGCTACCCACTCAAATATTCTTGGGCTTTCCTTGTGACTCAGCTGGTAAAGAATCTGCCTGCAATGAAGGAGACCTGGATTCAATCTCTGGGTTGGGAAGATCCCCTGGAGAAGGGAAAGGCTACCCATTCCAGTATTCTGTCCTGGAGAATTCCATGGACTGAATAGTCCATGGGGTCATACAGAGTCAGACACAACTGAGTGACTACACTTTTTCACAGGAGAATAGATACATAAACAGAGCCTATGAAATTATAACACTCACAGTCTAGTTGGGAATAAAGCCTTGTAAAAATAAATGAAGCACAATTCATTTGACAAATATGTTGGTGCTATTATTTTTCAGGAAGTCTTACAGATGTGGGGCAAATAAAATTAAATGTTAGTGACAATTTCTCTGCCTTCATGGAGTTTACATCTTAGAGGAAGGGGCAGTAAATGAAAAAAAAAATAAGCAAATTAAAGATAAAAATAAGGTCAGACAATGGTATGTTCTACAAGTGAAGAGGTACAGATCATAGAGTGCTTAGGAGATTGTTGTACTTTTGTTACTTACAATGGAAATATTTCTAGCTAGTATAAACTCCTGGATCTTGCACTAAATTAATGTTGCATTATCAAGGGGACCTGAAAACCCAAAGGATTTGAAACATCATCACCTCTTCCTATAAAAATAGGCATGCTAATCTTTGCCCCCTGTGATTCCTCTTATTTAATTAAAGTATTACTTTATATAATAGATTGCAAATACAATTGTTTTATATACATGTGTATATTACAATAACTTCTTAATGTCCCCCGATATTGATTTTCCTATTCCATTTGGTAATAGAATTCTGGTTTGAGTTGGGTATGTGGTACCTAAGAGGAAGATAGTATTTATCAACCTGCCTTTTAGTGAACTGTGGACAGGCAACTAGATTCTAGACAATGGAATTCAACAGTTGTGTCCTGTGAGTCATAAGATGATGCCACATGTAAAGGTATGTGTATGTTTCTGCACTCCCTTTTAACTTCCTGTTGGTTAATATGCAGATGTAACTGCTAGATCTAGAGTGGCCATCTTTTGCGCCAATAGAATTTGGAAATGGAGGCTTGTACAGAAATTAATGAAGATACAGAGGCTGAGTCTTTGATACCACAGCGTGCTACACCAGCACAGGATCACATAATTGAAATTTTTTGTAAATAAACATAAGCTTCTACCTTATACCCTTACACCCTTCTGTTTGATTTTTGTTTTCTATTGCTTACAGCTAAGCCTAATAATACATTATTATAATCTCTTAAAGATAAAGGCTATATTAAAAATTGATGCTGTGAAAGTGCTGCACTCAATATGCCAGCAAATTTGGAAAACTCAGCAGTGGCCATAGGACTGGAAAAAGTCAGTTTTCATTCCAATCCCAAAGAAAGGCAATGCCAAAGAATGCTCAAACTGCCTCACAATTGCACTCATCTCACACACTAGCAAAGTAACGCTCAAAATTCTCCAAGCCAGGCTTCAGCAGTACATGAACTATGGAATTCCAGATGTTCAAGCTGAATTTAGAAAAGGCAGAGGAACCAGAGATCAAATTGCCAACATCTGTTGGGTCATCAAAAGAGCAAGAGAGTTCCAGAAAAACATCTACTTCTGCTTTATTGACTATGCCAAAGCCTTTGACTGTGTGAATCACAACAAACTGTGGAAAATTCTGAAAGAGATGGGAATACCAGACCACCTGACCTGCCTTTTGAGAAATCTGTATGCAGGTCAGGAAGCAACAGTTAGAACTGGACATGGAACACCAGACTGGTTCCAAATTGGGAAAGGAGTACATCAAGACTGTATATTGTCACCCTGCTTATTTAATTTACATGCAGAGTACATCTTGAGAAATGCTGGGCTGGATGAAGCACAAGCTGGAATCAAGATTGCCGGGAGAAATATCAATAACCTCAGAAATGCAGATGACACCACCCTTATGGCAGAAAGCAAAGAAGAATTAAAGAGCCTCTTGATAAAAGTGAAAGAGGAGAGTGAAAAAGTTGACTTAAAACTCAACATTCAGAAAACTAAGATCATGGCATCTGGTCCCATCACTTCATGGCAAATAGATGGGGAAAGAGTGGAAACAGTGACCGACTTCAGTTTTTTGGGTCCAAAATCACTGCAGATGGTGACTGCAGCCATATCAATAGATTTTATTGATATTAAATATAATGAAAGATAGAGTAGCTTTCACTTTCATAAAATAATTTTCACTGGGTGTCTCTTGTGCTTTACCTAGGTTATCTTTATAACAAGAAAAGCTCTACAGGGTTTAGATTTCCCTGTTTCTCAAATGGGAAAACTGAGGCCCAAGATTTTAAGTATATCAGTTAAGAAAATCAGCTTAAGTTAAAATGTCATTAAGTAGGTGTAATATGCTATTCAATCCAAATATTCTTTTAAGAAGCATGGCAGAAGAATAAATAATTGTTATACAAGGAATAAATTGATATGTGCCAAAAAAACAAAAAAAAAGCACAAGGTGCTATGGGAAGTTCAAAAATGCAAAAGATCGAGTCTCAGGGAACAGCTATTAACTTCTAATCATTTTCTAATTAATTTTCCTCCTTTGAGGAAAACTACTTCTCACACACAGAACACTTTTATATATTTTGGACTTGCTGTAAAAATCAATTTTATTGTAAGATTTCTTTTTGACAGAATGTTTCCTGTTCTTTAAAGAAGACATTTTTAGTGTTCAATATGATTGATATATATTTCCATTCTTCATGATTCCAATGTTTCAGAGGTAGATGCCTAGAAATATAGATAAAATATACATGATACATTCTTAGCTAATTGTCAGTGTATTACTAAATCACATTGCTTCCTGAAAGGCTATCTAAATTTCATTAAATCATGAAATTCTCTACATAATTAATAATACTAGAATGAATGGTTTCTAGTCAAGTAATTTCCTATTCTCATTCTAAAGAAGGAACATTTATCATTTTTCTTTAAGAAAGGAATCACTGTTTAGGTAAGTGCCAAAGTGTCTTTCCTATCCACAGTGGCATGTAATATATTTGCTTGACTATAGAAAACAAGAAACAACAGTTTTAATTTATATCACACCAATAGGCCTAAACCTACCAAAAATACAGTAGATTATTTACTGTTTTGGAGGTTCATTAACTCTTTCACGACAATAGATGAGACAGGAAAATCTCTTTCTACATATATCATCCGCAAAGTAGTTGCTATTTCTTTGAACACTTTTAGAAACATTTCAACACATGAACTGTGTTTATTTCTCAATTCTCTGACTTCTTTTAGAAGAGGTGTATGTTAGCTTCTTTGACTACTTTTGGGAATCCAATTTAAATTTCCAGCTAAAGCTACCAACTGAAAGAGTTAACACAATAGCTCAGACTTAAACAGTAACCCTCTCATGACACTGGGAAACATTGAAATTATTTACCTTGACATACAGCATCAAAGAACACTATCAGTCAAGTCCTTCAGAAGAGGAGGCAATGGTCTCTGAAACAACAGATTGGGTGGAATGGTCTTTTGCATTTGCAAAGCTGTAGATTATTCAAGAGCATGAATTTCATGTTGAAGCCAATGCTATTAACATTTTAATGCATGTTCTCACAATCCAATTCAATGCATGTTTATAGTGTTTACATTATGTTAATTATTTAAAACAACCAGTTCAATTCATGGCCACCACAGAGTCGATAACAAAAACTATGATATTCTTTATTGCTAAGTGAGACTGGCACAAGAAAATTGTTTAGACAATGCAGATATCAGCTCTCTATCACTTGTAGAAGCAGACACAACTGGGATGAATCCTAATTCTGTACCGTCCATACATACTTTGAAAAGGAAGTAAAAGCCTTAGTCGCTCAGCTGTGTCCGACTTTTCGTGACTCCATGGACTGTAGCCCACCAGGCACCTCTGTCCATGGGATTCTCCAGGCAAGGACATAGGAGCAGGTCGCCATGTCTTTCTCCAGGGGATCTTCCTGGCCCAGGGGTTGAACCCTGGTCTCCTGCATTGCAGGTAGATTCTTTACCATCTGAGCCACCAGGGAAGCCTAAAGAATTTGTAGCATTTATTTAATGACTATAATTGTGTCCTTGTTTCTCTACACAATTTTAAGGCTTTTTATTTTTTCTCTAAACTATAATTTTAATTAAAGCTATCTAAATCATTTTATATATTTAATATTGTTTAATTATATTACATTGTATCAGAAAATATTAATAACACAATATATTTAGTGAAAATTTAGAAGTAAACCTAGAGGTTAAAACACCATCAATTTTAAAAATATTTCATGAGAACATGAAGTTGTACAATTTGCTTTCTCTTGCTATTATTGATTGGTTAATGTAGTCTATAGTATGTTAATAATTCAGAACCTTTTTTGATGGACTTGTATTTCCTCTGGTTTATCGGATACATATTGAGTCATGATATGTAAAAGTTCCATTTTATAACTTGCTTTTTAAAGTTATAATTTATTTCTATGTATTGATAATTTGACCCATGAACATTCATATCTTAACATTTAACATTGTATTGATCTAATAATATTTTAAATGGCTATTTATTAAATTATATATAGCTTGAAATTGTGTTGCTGTTTATTCTCTGTGAGTTTGCCAGTCATTAAAAAACCTTGGGGGGTTCCCTGGTGACTCAGTGGTAAAGAATCTGCCTGATAAGGCAGGAGACGGGTACAATCCTTGGTCCGCCCATGTGCCACAGCTCCTGAGTCTGTGTTCAAGCCAGCGAGCCCCCAGCACTGAAACCCATGCATCTTAGAGCTCATGGGCTGCAGCAGCGAGGCCACGGTGGCGAGAAACCTGAGGCTTGCAGCTACAGAGTAGCCCCTCTCACCACAACCAGAGACGGCCCATGCGGCAGTGAAGATGCGGCACAGCCAAAAAAAACACACACAATTGTAAAACCCTTCTTAAAAATAAAATGTGGCATATATCCGATGAACAGAACAGCTTGACAAGACCGTGCATTTAGAGTGCTGTGACCTGACAGATAAAGGATTAAGCAAATAAAGAGAAAGTAAAGGCAGGAGGGTGAAGAATTGAAAAGACTTTATCAAGTGCTGCTATGCGCAGTGGTGAAATCAATGAATAAAGAAGAGAGGCAAGAATGTAGGTGGTCAAAAAGAGGATGGAAGCATAAAGGAGAATGAGGTTGGAAGATTCAGAATATTAAAACTGCAACACTTGGATGAGGGAAAGATTCTGTTTTCATGTTGACAGTTGAGGTTGTGTGTGACTTGATAAGAGCCAGACCATCAGCGGCAACAAAACCTAGTTGTTTGCTACAAGAAAACTTTACCTGGGAAAAGATAAGACTGGAAACCAATGAATTACTGTTTGCTTCAGAACATTCCTACCAATCCATTCTTCAAAGCCAATATGACCCACCAACTTGGCCAAGCAATTCTTTTATCAAGACCGGCTTGGCAGTCCCACCATCCTAAACTATGTGTCATGAATTCACTAAATCCTAATTAGTCCCTTGTCTGATAGAAATGCCTTAAAACCCTCTTTCTTCCCACCTGCAACACTGCTAAAATTGTCAAGGTGGTGTTCTTGTTAAAAACAGTAAGTTCTAATATACTCAGCTCTGATTTTCTAACAGATTTCTTAGTGACATTTTCGAGAGTTTAGCAATCTGGTGGTTTCACCACTGTCTACTCAACACCCCTTTGTGGCCATCATCCAAGATCTGAAACTTGTAAATAGAATGTTCCCCTGAGGTCACCAGAGTTTAGGTTAGAGGTCTCCAGGGTGATGAGAAGAGTCAGACATTGCATCTGTGCATCAGCCTCTCAAATGCTATGTTTAGTTTGTCTCCTAGAAAATAAAAGCCCTTTTAGCAATCCTCTGATTATCAGATCAGCTTGGAAAGCCTTTATTCTCAGTAGAAGCCTGTCTGCTATTTGTTTGTACTTATCCTTGGTTTGATTTTGGACAGCTATAAAGGATTTTCTTAAGAAACAGAGATGGGAACAGGACTTGATAAATCTCTTCCTTGATTTTGCCTCGGAAACTGAAGAGTTCATGAGGTTTCTCCTCGGACTAGTGTGTTTTCACAAATTGTGCTTCAAGCCGATCATCAATACTTTATGCAAGGTTTATTAGTGTGGTTGGATTTTGTTCATGAGACTCTGGCTCAGGGAGATGTTTCTTTTCTAAACTTCTGCTAGGAATCGCAGACATAAGACTGTGGACCCAAGCGTGCATGCAGTGCTAAGTCACTTCGGTCATGTCTGACTCTTTGCAACACCATGGACTATAGCCGGACAAGCTCCTCTGCCCATGGAATTCTACAACGCTAGAATACTGGGGTATGTTGCCATTTCCTCTTCCAGGGGATCTCCCCGGCCCAGGGATCAAACCCAGTCTCTGCGTCTCTTGCTCTGGCAGGTGAGTTCCTTACCACTAGTTCCACCTGAGAAACCCCAAGACACAGGTGTGAAACTGAACTGTCCACTGACCACTGCCAGACTTGTGAGTTTTTCTCAGCCTAACCCAAAGTTCATGATGTTTCTGTCTTAGACACTTGCCCTTGCTATAACTCCAACTAAGATGAGAATCTGTCAGTTTCTTAATTTTCATTATGAATAAAATAGTTCACTTGAGAGAGTTCTTAAAATAGAGAATAAATTCTCCAATATGCAGTGACCACTGCAAAGCCAAAATCCTCTGAAATCTACATTCTCTCATAAAAAGAAATCCTGTTAAGAATGTGACAAGATGCTTAATTTTGGTTTGTAATCTCTGATCCCATCCTGAGCTGAGAACCATTGTCGAATACTTTGTAAATCATCTACAAGATAGACTAAAATTTACAGAACAATTTAAAATAATTCTAGGAACATGTAAATCTGAGTTTATGAATTTAAATCAGCTTGTTTAAATGTTGGTTGTTGTTGTTGTTCAGTTGCTAAGTCATGTCTGACTCTGAGACCTCATGAACTGCAGCACGCCAGCTCACCTGTCCATCACCAACTCCCGGAGTTTACTCAAACTCATCCATTGAGTCGGTGATGCCATCCAGCCATCTCATCCTCTGTTGCTCCCTTCTTCTCCTGCTCTCAATCTTTCCCAGCATCAGAGTCATTTCCAATGAGTCTTCTCTTCGCATCAGGTGGCCAAAGTATATGTTGGTAGAAAACTCCAATGCAACAAAAATTGAAAGTAAAAGACAGAGCAAAAAATTTCATGGAAAGATGATGATGATTTTTCAAGAGAAAAGATCTACTAATGAGATTTGTTTGTTTTTACATGGCTTTTTAAATTTTGGGGTTTTGTCTTGGGAAGGTCACAAACGTTCTGGACCTCAGTTTTCTTATTTGTAAAATATATGCACCTCATCATTGGGCTTCCCTGGTGGTTCAGACGGTAAAGAATCTGCCTGCAATGTGGAAGACCTGGATTCAATACCTGGGCTGGGAAGATGCCCTGGAGGAGGGCATGGCAACCCATTCCAGTATTCTTGTCTGGAGACTCCCCATGGGCAGAGGAGCCTGGCGAGCTACAGTCCATGGGGTCCCAAAGAATCAGACTTGACTGAGCGACTAATCACAGCACACAGCATCATGTCTTTAGATGCTGGTGAATAATGAACCCTCATGGTAATGCTCTATCAGTAGTAAAATCTTAAGTAAATGTCCCCCAGTCCTTCTATTAGTCTATCTCTTCTCTGGAATCTTCATGAAAGATGACACTTTCTCGCGGTATTTTTAGGGAGTAGATTTCTGTTGTTGTTGTTGAGTCACTGAGTTGTGTCCAACCCTTTTCTGACCCCATAGACTGTAGCCTTCCTGCTGGAGTGGGTTGCCATTTCCTTCTCCAGGGGATTTCCCAATGCAGGGACTGAGCCTGTGTCTCCTGCATTGGCAGGTGAATCTTTACCACAGAGCCACCAGAGAATGTTTTTCCACAAATTCAAAGGAGCGTGTTTCCACCTTTGTAGATAGTGGGATGAAAATAATCATAATGCTTAAACATCAGCAAGTCATTCAGACTGAGGTGCAGTGGATGACAGCAAAATCACGCCTCCTTTATTTTTCTGCTGTACCTCCTTCAACTTTCTCCTTCATGTTTTTTCATTGAGTTTGTACTCATCTAGTTTACTGCTTACTCACAGGACAAATTTTCCACTCATTCTTTTTTTGCACCTTTCACCTGCTCTCCCATTTTTATTCCTTCTTCACTCTTATTTTTGGGATTATCCTTTACCCACAAATTTAACTGTACTACCATAACACAAACTCTTGTGAAGTTGAAAATGCATGGGCTCTATATTAACTAACTGGTAGCCTTGGCTAAATTACCCATACACCTTCAGCTTTCTAATCATTGAAAAAATCATTATTAATAAAGACCATGTAGGATCAAGTTCAGAGCTAGCAGTAATGTATGCAATATTGGACAAATAGCACTATTTGTGACCAACCAAAAACTGTTCATTCTGAGATTGGCTTTCTTAAGACTGATCTTAAATTTCTAAATGAACATTTATCATAATCTCTACCTGAATATCCATTTAGAATCTCAAATACAACACCAACCCTACTTACCAATTCTATTTGTTTTTGCTTTTTTTTCATACTTATATAAATGCATCACAATACTAAGTTTACACCAGCTCAAAAACTCAGAATAACTTTATGCTTTTTTATCCCTTATATTCAAACAATTATCAAATAGCATTCATTAAAAAAAAACAGTGATGCTACTATTCCAGTGTCTCTCTTCTAATTCTTATGCGTTATATTTTTTTTTACCTGCACTATTTCTTTCTATACCCAGCTGCCATAATGACTATTGGTAGAACTTTTCTGATAATAATGAGACTCTCTGCTCAACACTTGCAGAGATAACACTACAGAATAAAGCTGATATGAGTAAGCCTGGGATTTGAGTTAATCCAGAACCAGAGCTCAGCCATTCTTCTTTAAAACATTCTGCTCTGTGCACTTCTTTCAGTGACAATGCCAGCATCCTTCAGCATCTAACTTGTCTATTAATCTATCTGTGTGCATGATGATTCAATAGGCATTTAATGCCTATCTATTTAAATTTACAATCTCCAGGACTTAAATATAACATATCAGTGATTTAAATATAAAAGACAGTAAATTTCTGCTGACTACAAACAAAAATGCAATATAACCAGAAGGATTAAGTTAGGAACAAGCATTCCAAGGGTTAAGAAAACAAGTAGACTATTGCTCAGTGCAGTCATAGTGAGAGGAATAGAACTTGAGAACTAAAAATAATAAATGAAGAACCAGGATATTTGAATTAATGATTTTGTATGTTTAATCATACCAAAATGTCAACATTACCCTATTCACAAGGAAATTCATTTTTTGGAAAAAGTGCAATGTGGAATCTGATCTATTGTCTGACCTAATCCCAAACAGGACGTCCCTGGTGGCTCAGATGGTAAAGAATCTACCTGTAATACAGAGACCTGGGTTCGATCCCAGGGTTGGGAAGATTCCCCTGGACAAGGGAATGACAACCCACTCCAGTATTCTTGCCTGGAGAATTCCATGGACAGAGGAGCCTGGTGGGCTACAGTCCATGATGTCACAAAGAGTTGGACAGGACTGAGCAACTAACATACATACAATCCCAAACAGAGGTTTTCCTGCATAACATCACCAGCAGTAATAATACCTAACCATGGAGAGCTTAGTACAGCTCAAAGTTGTTCTCTACCTTAGGTATATAATTCATTTAATCCTCACAATGAGTCTAAGATAGCTTCTATTATTTTCCACATTAAACAATTGGTAAAATAGAATAAAAGAGAGTAATTTGCTTAATATCACCCTGCAAGTTGTGAGCTAGAATTCAAGTCCTAGCAGCCAGGCTTCAAAGGCTTGCTCTTAGCCACTGTGCAATTTTAAATTATATGTATTATATATGAGATCCATCTCTTTTTTCCCATCTCTCTTTGCTCACTAGCTCACTATTCCTTTTTGCATATTAGTCCTTCATCTAGGTTTTCTTCTTTCATCTGAAAGTCATTCTGTTATATTTCTTTCTTATGATCTATTGATAATAAACTCCACCAGTTTTTGTTTTACTAAAAAATATTTAATCTTCTTTCAAGAGGGATAGTTCTATAGTGTAAATATTCTTTCAGCACATTGTTGATTTTTTACAATCTCATATTTTTTTTCATTCCTAGTAAAGGAGTCTTGGTATTCTTGTAAATAGCTAGCTTGTTCTACTTGGTGGAAGGAAGCATTACTATTGAAATGTTCTCAGGAAGTAATGAATCTAGCCCAATACTCAGGATTTGAATGTAAACAGTCCTGAATTTTCGCCAGAAATTTCTACCAATTCTGAGCGCATTTAGCTGCATGTAACAGAAACTTGACCAATTAAGCTAAAATAGACACTGATTTTACAACATAAAAGGTATATAGAGAGATTTCTTTCAGGGATGATAAAGTGTCTCCTGTTCAATGCCATTACTGTCTCAGGCTCCTTCTATCATTCTGCATTGCCATCCTCAGCATGGGGATCCCAACATCGTGTTGACACTGCAAGGCATTTCCAATATTTTCAGCTTCACAGCCACATCAAAGGCAGGTGTAGATAAAGAGAAAAGAAGAAAGTATAAAGGAAAAATTGCTCAGTGTTACTTTCTTTTTGAGTAAGCATCCTATATAAAGGTAATTTTTATTTCAATGTTAATCAGCACTAGGACTCAATTTGCATAAGCAAGTTGCAGAAAGAGAAAAATTACTTTTCTAAAAGATTTCAATGTGGAGAATTAATTCCTGAATGAAGTGATGTAAGTGCATTTAATTCCATTTGTCCATTTGCAGAAGTCATATGAAGTGATGTCTAAATTCTGTTGAGTACATTCTTTTGAGTATGTAGAGGGATTTGGTAATGTCTGAAAAATGATGAGGAAGTAATTTATTGTACTACTGCATTGGCCACCCTGTTCAGGAAACTACATATGAAGATTTTTATCAAGTTTTTAAGTATTTCTTATTCATATTAACATCACTTTCAGTATGCTGGAAAAAACTGTTCAGATTGCCAAAATAATACAATTCACCATCATTAAGCAATTCTTATGACTCTGGTTCACAGTCAACAAATTCATCATTCTCTTGCAAAGGGAATGATGATGTAAGCTTGCTTTTTAAAGATTAATCTAAGCTTTTGAAATGAGCAAATACAACTGCAAAATCAGAATATTTGCACAGGCTGTCTCATTCATGAACTGGATGTCTCAGATAGAATGTTCATCCAAGATACACATGAACCTCTTTTCAGTACTCATGTAAGCACATTTCTACTTCTCAGGTGCTACTAGTGGTAAAGAATCCACCTATCAATGCAGGAGACACAAGAGATGTAGGTTTGATCCCTGTGTGGGGAAGATCTTTTAGAGAAGGAAATGGCAACATTCCAGTATTCCTGCCTAGAAGATTCCATGGACAGGGGAACCTGGCAGGCTACAGCCCATGGAGCCACAAAGTATCAGACAAGATTGAGTTCCTGAACATACTGTCCATGTTAACTGAAAATAAATACCATTAAGACTATTTTGAACCCTTCCTATATATACATATATAATCTTAATATATATGAACTCTTTTATGTTTTACCAAATAGTAGTTTTGAATATATATATTTATTTGAACCCATCTATATATATAGATTGATTCAAATATACATATATATATAATATACATATGTGGGCACAAATAAATATATATATTCAAAACTATTAGTTAATAAAACATAAAAAATCATATACATTAAGATTAACATTTACATTGCATTTAAATTAAATTGTATTAAAATATCCTAGAGGAGGGCATGGCAACCCACTCCAGTATTCTAGCTTGAAAAATGCCTTGGGCAGAGAAGCCTGGCAGGCTACAGTCCATAGTGTTCCACAGAGTTGGATATGACTGAAGCAGCTTAGCACACACACATGTATTAAAATATAATCTCTGTTCTGTGTATCACCCAACACACTTACAGGGATTACCTGCAGGAAAAAATGTATCATATTTGGCCAACACCACCTTATGAACCCAAGAGTCTCAGAAAAATTATCATTCATTCTGTAAAATAGGCAATTCATGTGTGTTTTTTCTGAAATATAAGCAATCATCCTAATTTTTCAAGTAATTAAATGTGTTAATTTTAAGAATCTCCCAGGTTTGCAAGAAAGCTATATACATATCAGCCATGTGAGAGTTGTTATGATTATAATAGAATATATGAATGAGAATTCAACAGACAAAATATTTATATGACTTGTTATTGGAAGTTTCTATGTTGAAATTGTGAACCTTGAAAGAAACAGTCAAAGCAGGTGAACTAAGCAGAAACGGAAGCCACTTAGCCTGCAGCAAAGACAGAGTCACGAACTGAGCCCTGGGTCCTCCATACTCTGCCAAGGCAATCTAGACCCAGGTTAGAAAGCCTCTTCAACTTCTCTTGCAGCAACTAATGCAAGAAAGAGGACACAGAATTGGAGATGAGTAAAAACACAAAAGAGCTTCCAAGGTGGCACTAGTGGTAAAGAACCCACCTGCCAATGTAGGAGACATAAGAAATGGGGGGTTCGATCCCTGGGTCAGGAAGATCGCCTGGAGGAGGAAATGGCAACCCACTAGTATTCTTGCCTGGAGCATCTCACGGATTGAGGAGTCTGGCAGGTTACAGTCCATAGAGTCCCAAAGAGTCAGACACGGCTGGAGCAACTTAGCATGCACGTATGCAAAAATGCAAAATCATAAACCAACAATATGATACAATTAAGTCATCATGAAGACAGAAAAAGTATGAGTATGCACATTACCGACATTCATATAAAATTATATTAACAATTAAGAGGGAATGAACAACAAACACAGTCCCCGGAATAAAAACATGTCCTATTATATCACATGAGGCATCAGGACACATTTGACAGAAATCTGTCAAACGGTCACATAGGGACAGGTTATGACTGTCAATGCAAGGGAAGGTTAGAATGGAAAAAGGCTTAATCTCTCTGTTGGGACTGTTATTTGGGTATATTTCAGCTGAATTTTTTTAGGCCTGAGTTAATTGTGAATCTATTAATTCTCAGCTTCAGATGTAAATACATGGAAGGAATCAATGTGCTGATTAATAGTTTATAGCTACTTGAAAGCTGGACTTCCCTAGTGGCTCAGATGATAAAGAATCTGCCCACCTTGTGGGAGAGCTGGGTTCAGTCTCTGGGTTGGGAAGATTCCCTGAAGAAGGGAATGGCAACCCACTCCAGTATTCTTGCCTGGAGAATCCTATGAACAGAGGAGCCTGGCAGGCTACAGTCCATGGGGTCGCAGAAAGTCAGACACGAATAAGTGACTACCACACACACACAACTGAATGCTACATCAGCATTATTTTTAAAATCCATAATTACATATTAAGGGATGCCTAACCAATGGTAAGTGATGTTATTCTTTGGAGAAACCCTGGGATGTGTCCTTGTCATTTTCACTCAGAATCAATCGTATAACTTCCATCATGAATCATAATCAGGAGAAAAAAAAAATACAGATAACATGTTAACCAAGCTGAAAGATCCTTCCATCTAAGATCTGAAATGAATGCTATTCCAAAATAAAAGGGAAAAATAAAATGCATGTGTAATCATACATGCTTTTATAGTGAGAGTCGGTGAATTATAGATACATGATCTCACTTTTAAAATGTTTTCTTATGTGCTGTAAATACATCATATTGTGCAGAAAAATTAAAGATAGTCATTCTTTTTTGCTCTTCATTTGGTCAACTTTAAATTGTGTAACCCTTTCTGATCATGACCTTTTAAAACTCTCCATCCATTTTCATAAACTCTGAATTGGCCCATAAATATATTGCAAAAGCTTTTGGAAAAATAAATCCACATCTCACGTTTATGAAATTGAAGTTCAGGTATTCAGATTTCATTATCACATAATTATCAAACATAAGGCCTCAGTCAAATTAGCGGTTTTCTCTCAGTTCAGTCACCCAACTGTGTCCCATGGACTGCAGCTTTCCAGGCCTCCCTGTCCCTCACCAACTCCTGGAGTTTACTCAAACTCATGTCCATCAGTGATGCCATCCAACCATCTCATCCTCGGTCATCTCCTTCTCCTCCTGCCCCCAATCCCTCCCAGCATAAGGGTCTTTTCCAATGAGTCAGCTCTTCACATCAGATGGCCAAAGTATTGGAGTTTCAGCTTCAGCATCAGTCCTTCCAATGAATATTCAGGACTTCTCTAGTGTATCTGTTTTTCCATTGCTATTTTTCCAAATTGTAATTCTAAGAAAACATGTCATGATAAGGGTGACATTCCAAGGTACAATTATGTCTATTTAATAATGATCCAATTATTCTAGCACATAATTTAAATTTTGTGATAGAAATTTTATGTATTAATGTTTATTTAGAATAACTCCTGATTATTCAAGTCCTTATCCATTTCCAAGCCATATTTCTCCACTGATTACCTTTATTCTAACTAATCATCATGCTTTCACAGCAATGCCTGGACTCACTGTATTTATAATTTTACTTCATCACTCATGGTTTTGCTTGGCATAAAACTTAGTGTATTTGAGTGTTTAGTGAGGAATAAATGCACCCCAGGGCTGACAGTTGCATTGATCAAATGTCTCAATTCAGGGCATATTATCATCTTGCAGGTGCAGAAAGCTTGTTAGGCAGAACTGGCTGACTGTTCATGCAACTCATTTCTCTTCTTTAGTTCAGTTCAGTTGCTCAGTAGTGTCCAACTCTTTGTTACCTCATGGACTTCAACTCACCAGGCTTCCCTGTCCATCACCAGCTCCCAGAGCTTGCTCAAACTCATGTCCATTGAGTCTGTGATGCCATCCAACCATCTCATCCTCTGTCATCCCCTTCTCCTCCTGCCTCCAATCTTTCCCAGCGTCAGGGTCTTTTCCAGTGAGTCAGCTCTTTGCATCAGGTGGCCTAAGTATTGGAGCTTCAGCTTCAACATCAGTCCTTCCAATGAACAGTCATGACTGATCTCCTTTAGGATGGACTGGTTTGATCTCTCTTCAGTCCAAAGGACTCTTAAGAGCCTTCTCTAACACCACAGTTCAAAAGCATCAATTCTTTGGCACTCAGCCTTCTTTATGGTCAAAACGGTCACATCCATACAAGACTACTGGAAAAACCATAGCTTTGACAAGACGGACCTTTATCTTCTTGTTGACTCACAATTTGATTAGCCATCACTAGCTTTTCTTGCACTATTCACAATGTGGGAGAAACTGGGATCTAAGGTGAGGGGGGTGCCTTCCATACGTGGCCCATGAAACCCCCCACCCTTGTCCCCCAGCTGCGATAGAAAGGCTGTGAGTGACTTCATGAGTCACTGACTGTAGGTGGGTGGAATGCCCAAACCACCTGGTGGGCTGCCTGCCTATAAAAACGCTCATTGAACTATAATGTGAATCAAAAATAAAGCTTTCATGTGTTAAACCACTGAGATTTCCAGGATTTGTCTTTTACAGAAGACGATGTTAACTGAACCAATTACCGGCTTTAAAAAAAAAAAAGAAAATCCCTTTCTAATCTTTAATAATGACTCCCTTGCTCCCCAGATGCAGCCATCCTAATGAACTTACTAGCATACACTCTTCATATGTTTTCTTTTCTATAATTGTATTTATTTATTCATTTTCGGCTGCGCTGGGTCCTGGTTGTGGGGCGGGTTTTTCTCTCGCTGCTCAGAGCCGGAGCTCCTCTCTAGTCGCGGCGCGAGGGCTTCTCACTGCGGGGCGTCTCTGGTTTAGGCCCCGGGGCTCTGGGGCACAGGCTCAGAAGCTGTCGCACACGTGCTTAGTTGCTCCACGGCACGTGAGCTCTCCCGGACCACGAGATCAAACCCACGTCTTCTGCGTTGGCAGGCGGATTCTTTACCACTGAGCTGCCCGGGAAGCCCTCATATGTGTTCTTATAAATGCACGTGTTTGAGGATATTTTAATTTCCTTCAGACCATTATATGCACAAAATTGTTTTGCGTAATTGTTTTCACTGGGCACTTTTGTGTGTAAGTGTGTGTCAAATCCACTCATGGAACTAAAGTGCACAGCCTTACGGAGCATTGTTGAGTCCCCAATAACACGCACCTTCCACGTTTGCTAGTCACTCCCCAGCCAGGCTTCTTGCTCCACAAACAACACCGGAAAGAGTGTCTTCTCTGTGTCCTGCAGAAAGTGTTAGTCACTCATTCATGCCCGACTCTTTGTGACCCCATAGACTGCAGCCCACCCAGCTCCTCTGTCCATGGAATTCTCCAGGCAAGAATACTGGAGTGGGCTGCCATTTCCTACTCCAGGGGATCTTCCTGACTCAGGGATCGAACCAGGGTCTCTTGCACTGCAAGCAGATTCTTTATCATCTGAGACACCAAGGATGCCCTACTACAGAATATGTTAGGGCTTCCAGAGGGGGTTTATACCCTGAAGCAGGATTGCTGGTCATACGGTATGCGACTTGAACTTAATCTAACTGTGTGGTATCAAATTGCTCTTGAGCAACAGGAACTTTCTTACCTCTGTGCAGTTTTGTGCATCCCACGTCTCCTAGTGTGTGATGTATTCATCAGTGTAATATTACAAAGCAATATCATATTGTTCTTTTAATTTGCATTTTTCTAAATACTAATGAGTTTGAGCATCTTGGCATATGCTTGCTATTCTTCTGGGGGTTCCCTTATATAAATTGCCTGTTTACATCTTCTGTTGACAATTTCCCCAATGAGGTTTTGTCTTTTTAGTTTAACATTTTCTGGGATTCTCTTACATAAGATATTTGTTCATAACTAATTTTAGACATTGCAAATATCTTTCTCCAAGTTGTTCAATGATTGCACACAGACTGAAAGCATAATTTGAAAGTGATACACACATCAAAACTTCTCCTGAGTTAGAAACAAACTAATTAGAATCACAGAAAGAAGTATTGCCTGGATGCCCTTTCTTATCCTGAAGTTGTGTTTTCTTTTACATAATATAGATACTTTTTGTTAAGCAAATTCTTGTGCTACCTCATGAAATGAAGTGATATCCTATTATACCACCTTGCCACAACAAAAGTTAAAAAAATCCTCATGCCACAAAGATTATGGTTAGTAATATTTTATGCATAAAATATATGATATGGTGAAAATTCTACTTATATTCTCTGGCACAGTACATATGGAAATGAAGGGTAATTTGCTACATAAATGTTATTCTAGTAAGAGTACAATAACTGTGTGATGTTAGGAAAGTAGTATCTTGTAGACCCAAAATTTTGAAGTGTGTAGATATTATTTACGTTTAGTACACTAGGAAGTTAACCAGTTTCATTTTGCTTTCTGAATTATCAGTTGGATTAATGATTATTAAAAACCATGGATCTATGTCCTGCTGAAAGTGTAAGTGCAAGTGTTAAAGTTTTTGTGAAAGTGTTAGTAATCCATAGTTTTGGGTTAATGATTATTCCATTTCAGGATTGAAATTTGCCATCACCAAAGTGTTGCTTTTAAGTTGCATATTGAGACAATATGGGTGATTCAATTCAACAATCACTATTTCCAGAAGACAGGATCTCTTGGCAATGAGCTAATGCACTCAGCATCAGTTCCCTTCAGCTCATGCTTTCCTTGTTGAAACTCAAGTAAGACAAGGGTAAGAACCCCAGGTGCAGATGCAAGCTGTGATCTTACCAGCCACTGAGACTTTCTTCTCTTGGTAAATGGGGACAAGAAAGCTTCACATAATATTTATAAGGAACCAGTTATGGGGCTTCCCCATGGCTCAGTGGTAAAGAATCCTCCTGCCAGTGCAGGAAACTTGGGTTGGATCCCTCTGTCAGGAAGTTCCCCTGGAGAAGGAAATGGCAGCCCACTCCAGTGTTCTTGCTGCGAGAATCTCATGGACAGAAGAGACTACAGTCCTCTGTGGAGCTACATGGGCGGGCTACAGTCCATGGGGTCTCAGAGAGTCAGACATCACTGACCGACTGAGCACCAACAATTATGGGATGGATATAATATGCTTAGAGCACATGTTAACTGTTTGTTAAGTGACAATATTTTCAAACTTTCTCCAAATGGAAGACCCAGAAGTTTTCCACCTTCCTAATGAATTTCTTCTTGATTCATTTAGTTCATAAAGATCTCTCCTTCCTCAAAAAACTTCTTTGCTTAGATATGATTCACAAAGAGTTTAGCATTTGGTTATACTCTATATTGTATTCGTTAAAAAAATATTTTATGGGCATTAATTCTATCTCATTAAACACATCACAAGTTGCTAAAGATAGAGATGATTTTTGTACTTCATTTGTCTTGTGTGGACAGTGGAGGTGGAAGTAGTGGCGATATCTGACAAGCTAATTGTTCTTTGCAAAGAGCAGCAATTAAGAAATAATTCAAGGGAGTGTGTATGTGTGTTTTGTAATAATGATTATTTCACGGAAAGTTTTTAAGAGAATAGTTTGCAATCTTTTATAGGTGTGAATATTAAGTCTCATGCTTGTGATCAAGTCAATATCTCCAAGGCAGTGGTATAATCTCTATCTTGACATTAAAGACAACTAAAAGTGGAGAGTGTATTGAATCCAACCCTCTTTTCAGTCTGTATGACAGTCTTCTGTGAAGCAGGCATATATTCACGTGCAAATTAAAGGTTTAATAGAATACTCAAGGCAGATTCCAGCTCTGATGTCCTTAAACAAATGTGATATTGATTTTATTGAGTGTAAGATCAATTCCATGTACTGTCTCTCAACTGTCCGCTGTAGAGGGTTTCAATCGCCTCAACTGCAAATCAACAAAATTTCTTACAAATCTTCTCTCTTTGGAAAAAGGTGTTTCTTTCAACAGAATCCTTGAGATCGAAGGGCAAGCAATGTGGAGAGACAAGAAAAGGGGAAAGGATTAAATTGGAAGCAGGGTTTGATCTTGAAATGACTCAATGATTTCCCATAATGATGCTTCCTGCTTTAAAACCAATTCTTTTCCCACACAGCTTTTCAAATATTCTCTCTAACAAGCAGAACAGACAATTTGAGTCCTTTGATTACGATTTTTCAAAAGTGCAAAGTGCCTGATCTTAATGCAAACTCCTCAGCATGGTGTCCAAAGTCCTTCATGAACACTCTGCTCGTATAAGAGTCAATTTCCTACATCTCTTGATAACTGAAAAACAAAATATAAAAAGTTGATAAAACTCCATAACTTTTTGGCACTAAATCCATTTAAATGAGGACTGATGAGAAAAAGTAATGCAAAGAGATCGATGAATGATGCTGAGGAGGCTACACACAAAAATAATCAAACTACCTATGAGATTTAAGGATGAATAATCTACAATATTTATATAAAGAGCCAGTACATACAAAGAAATTTTAAATAAAAGTTTAAAAAAATAAAGATAAAAACTTCATGTATAATACTGGGAAGGGTTAGGGTTAGGGTTAGTGGTAAATGGTCATTAAGATATATCTATGCAATAAAAAGTTTTTTAAAAATATATAACTATGCATGTAACATAGTTGGGGAAGAAAACATCAATTCCCAGGAAATGATCGAGAGTGGAAGCAGGACTGCTTGTCTTAGATGACTGAGTGGCAGAAGAAGCAAGCAACGGCCACAAGTCTAAGATTTACTGAAATCATTTAGAAATGTGAGTTTTAGTTTTTGTTCATTTGTCTGATTTTTAATGATGACCAATGAAATTTTATCATAAATACCTGATATAATTTACTTGATATAATTCTAATGGGTCTGAAATATACAGCAGCAATAGCAGATTTATTCTGACATCCTTTTCCCCAATTGCTACATTTAGTATTATTAGAACTATAATGAATTACAGAAACTAAATTACAAACTGCACTTAGGAACCTATGTGTTCAGCAATGAAACTTAGTTGTATCCAGATAGGAATATATCATAGATTAACTTAATGGTCAAAGGGGTCTAAAATTAATAAAATGCCAAAATAAACATTTCATGTTTAACCTAACCTGATTTTCAGCATTTTATTTGGAATTTATCTGGGAGCAGGAAGATCTATGTTCTTTCCTAATCATATTCAAAATAAAATAAATATGCAAATTTTGATGCAATAATATGCTTCATCTCAAATTCATCTCTTGATATTTCTGAAATTAGAGATATGGCAAATAGCTGACTGAAAGTGTGACTCGTCAACCTACATACATGAATATTAAACATTCTATTTGTGTCTCTAAAGCCAGCCTAAATTAAATTCAACATACGGAAAAAAAAAATGGTGCTCAATGAGGGCATTATGTTGGTTGAATCACACACATTTGGGTGAAAGGCCGGGCAATTTATTTAGAAAACTGAAGCACAGACAAAAGGTTTGTGTATTTCAAGGTCCACTGTCTCTCATTCAGCAGAACTGGTCAAGCTATTCTTTCTGCCCCACTTCTACTCACCCTTTCAGTGTCCACTTGGAGGGTTTTCTTACAACCTGCAACAAAGCCCCAGGAACCCCGAAGCTGACCTTTGATCCCGACACTGACCTTTGACTCCCAGCCCCGCCCGTTGCCAACAAACGTGGTCCTGGTGACACAAGCCCCCTCAGCAGTGCATTACTGAGTCCATTTTCTCGTTGCACCACAATTCTCTCCAGGTCCATCTCCTCTCCTTCAAATGCCTGCCGCCTCCCCACACTTGGCTAATCTAACATTCAAACAGAGTATCCTTATCTTTATTTTTTATTTATTAATTTATTTTTTATTGAAGAATAATTGCTTTACAGAATTTCGCTGTTTTCTGTTAAACCTCAACATGAATCAGCCATAGGTATACATATATCCCCTCTCTTTTGAACCTCCCTCCCATCTGCCTCCCCATCCCACCCCTCTAGGTTGATACAGAGCCCCTATTTGAGTTTCCTGAGCCATATAACAAATTCCTGTTGGCTATTTATTTTACATGTGGTAATGTAAGTTTCTATGTTACTCTTTCCATACAGCTCATCCTCTCCTCCCCTCTCCCCATGTCGTAAGTCTGTTCTCTATGCCTGTTTCTCCATTGCTGCCCTGTAAATAAATTCTACAGTACCATTTTTCTAGATTCTGTATATATGTGTTAGAATACGATATTTATCTTTCTCTTTCTGATTCACTTCTAATAGGCTCTACTTCATTGACCTCATTAGAACAGACTCAAATGTGTTCATTTTTATGGCTGAATAATATTCCCTTGTGTATATGTACCACAAGTTCTTTATCCATTCATCTGTCAATGGACATCTAGGTTGCTTCCATGTTCTAGCTATTGTAAATAGTGCTGCAATGAACAATGGGATCATGTGTCTCTTTCAATTTTGGTTTCCTCAGGGTATATGCCTAGGAGTGTAACTGCTGGGTCATATGGTGGTTTTATTCCTAGTTTTTTAAAGAATCTCCATATTGTCTTCCATAGTGGCTGTATCAATTTACATTCCCACCAACAGTGCAAGAGTGTTCTCTTTTCTCCACATCCTTTCCAGCATTTATTGTTTGTAGACTTTTTGATGAGGGCCATTCTCACTGGTGTGAGGTGATATCTCATCGTAGTTTTGATTTGCATTTCTCTAATAATGAGTGATGTTGAGCATCTTTTCATGGGTTTGTTAGCCATCTGTATGTCCTCTTTGGAGAAATGTCTGTTTAGGTCTTTTTCTCACTTTTTGATTGGGTTGTTTGTTTTTCTGGTATTGAGTTGTATGAGCTGCTTGTATGTTTTGGAAATTAATCCTTTGTCAGCTGTTTCATTTGCTATTATTTTCTCCCATTCTGAGGGTTTTCTTTTCACCTTGCTCATAGTTTCCTTTGCTGTACAAAAGCTTTTATGTTTAATCAGGTCCCACTTGTTTATTTTTGTTTTTATTTCCATTACTCTAGGAGGTGGGTCATAGAGGACGTTGCTTTGATTTATGTCATCGAGTGTTCTGCCTATGTTTTCCTGTAAGAGTTTTATAGTTTCTGGTCTTACATTTAGGTCTTTAATACATTTTGAGTTTATCTTTGTGTATGGTGTTAGGAAGTGTTCTACTTTCATTCATTTACATGTAGCTGTCCAGTTTTCCCAGCACCATTTCTTGAAGAGACTGTCTTTGCCCCATTGTATATTCTTGCCTCCTTTGTCAAAAATAAGATACCCATAGGTGCATTGGTTTATTTCTGGGTTCTCTATCTTGTTCCATTGGTCTGTATTTCTGTTTTTGTGCCAGTACCCTACTGTCTTGATGACTGTAGCTTTGTAGTATAATCTGAAGTCAGGAAGTTTGATTCCTCCAGCTCCATTCTTCTTTCTCAAGACTACTTTGGCTATTTGGGGTCTTTTGTGTTTCCATATGAATTGTGAAATTTTTTGTTCTATTTCTGTGAAAAATGCCATTGGTAATTTGATAGGTATTGCATTGAATATGTAGATTGCATTTGGTAGTATAGTCATTTTTACAGTATTGATTCTTCCTACCCAGGCTCATGGAATATCTCTCCACCTGTTTATGTCATCTTTGATTTCTTTCATTAATGTCTTATAATCTTCTGTGTACAGTTCTTTCATCTCTTCAGGTAAATTTTTTCCTATATATTTAATTCTTTTTATTGCAATGGAGAATGGGATTGATTCATTAATTTCTCTTTCTGATTTTTCATTGTTAGTATATAGAAATGCAAGTGATTTTGTATCCTGCAACTTTGCTAAATTCACCGATTAGCTCTAGTAATTTTCTGATATTATCTTTAGGGTTTTCTATGTACAGTATCATACCATCTGCAAACAGTAAGAGCTTTACTTCTTCTTTTCTGATCTGGATTCCTTTTATTTCTTTTCTTCTCTGATTGCTGTAGCTAGGACCTCCAGAACTATGTTGAATAATAGTGGTGAAAGTGGACACCCTTGTCTTGTTTCTGATCTTAGGGGGAATGCTTTCAGTTTTTCACCATTGAGATTAACATTTGCTTATCATATATGGCCTTTACTATGTTGAACCAGGTTCCTCCTATGGCCATTTTTTGAAGAGTTTTAATCATAAATAGGTGCTAAATTTTGTCAAAGGCTTTTTCTGCATCTATTGAGATGATCATACTGTTTTTATCTTTCAATTTGTTAATATGGTGTATCACATTGATTGTTTTCCGTATGTTGAAGAAACCTTGCATCCCTGGAATAAACCCAACTTGATCATGGTGTTCAAGCTTTTTGATGTGTTGCTGAATTCTGTTTGCTAAAATTTTGTTGAGGATTCTTGCATTTATATTCATCAGTGATATTGGCCTGTAGTTTTCTTTTTTTGTGTGTGTTGTCTTTGTCTGGTTTTGGTATCAGGGTGATGGTGGCCTCATATGAGCTTGGAAGGGTTCCTTCCTTTGCAAGTTTTTGAAAGAGTTTTAGAAGGATAGGCATTAGCTCTTCTCTAAATGTTTGATAAAATTCTCCTGTGAAGCCATCTGATCCTGGGCTTTTGTTTTTTGGGAAATTTTTTATCACAGCTCCCATTTCAGTGCTTGTAACTGGATTGTTCATAATTTCTATTTCTTCCTGGTTCAGTCTTGGAAGATTGAACTTTTCTAAGAATCTGTCCATTCTTCCTGGTTATCATTTTGTTGTTCATAATAGTCTCTTATAATCCTTTGTATTTCTGCATTGTCTGTTGTAACCTCTCCTTTTTCATTTCTAATTTTGTTGATTTGATTTTTCTCTCTTTTTTTCTTGATGAGTCTGGCTAAGGGTTTGTCAATTTTGTTTATCTTCTGAAAGAACCAGCTTTTAGTTTTACTAATCTTTACTATTGTTTATTTCATATCTTTTTCATTTATTTCTGCTCAGATCTTTATGATTTCTTTCCTTCTACTAATTTTGGGGGTCTTTTGTTCTTCTTTTCCCAGCTGCTTTAGGTGTAAAGTTAGGTTGTCTATTCAATGTTTTTCTTGTTTATTGAGGTAGGATTGTATTGTAGTAAACTTCCCTCTTAGAACTACTTTCACTGTATCCCATAGGTTTTGAGTTGTCATGTTCTCATTGGCATTTGTTTCTAGAAATTTTTTTACTTCCTTTTTTATTTCTTCAGTAACCTGTTGATTATTTAGAAATAACCTGTTGGTTACTTAGAAACCTGTTGTGTTGTTTAATCTCCATGTGTTTGTGTTTCTTATAGTTGTTTTTTCCTTGTAATTGATATCTAGTCTCATAGCATTGTGGTTGGAGAAGATGCTTGATATGATTTCAATTTTTTAAAATTTACTGAGGTTTGATTTGTTACCCAAGATGTGGTCTATCCTGGAGAATGTTCCATGTGCTTTTGAAAGGAAGGTGTATTCTTCTGCATTTGGATGGAATGTCCTGAAGATATCAATGAGCTCTATCTCATCTAATGAATCATTTAAGACTTGTATTCCTTATTAATTTTCTGTTTTGATGATCTGTCCATTGGTATGAGTGGGGTGTTAAAGTCTCCTATTATTTTCATGTTACTGTCAATTTCTCCTTTTATGTCTGTTAGTGTTTGTCTTGTGTATTGAGGTGCTCCTATGTTGGGTGCATAGATATTTACAATTGTTATGTCTTCCTCTTGGATTGATCCCTTGATCATTATGTAGTGTCCTTCCTAATCTCTTGTAACCTTCTTTATTTTAAGGTCTATTTTGTCTGATATAAGAATTGCTACTCCAGCTTTCTTTTGCTTCCCATTTGCATGGAATATATTTTTCCATCCTCTAACTTTCAGTCTATATGTGTCTTGAGGTCTGAAGTGGATTTCTTGTAGACAGCATATATATATGAGTCTTGTTTTTGTATCCATTCAGCCAGTCTGTGTTTTTTGGTTGGAGCATTTAATCCATTAATATTTAAAGTAATCATTGATATATATGTTCCTATTGTCATTTTCTAATGGTTTGGGGTTTATTTTGTAGATCTTTTTTCTTCTGTTGTATTTCTTGACTATAGAAGTCCATTTAATATTTGTTGTAAAGCTGGTTTGGTGGTACTGACTTCTCTTAACTTTTATGTGCCTGAAAAGTATCTTTGTCTTTCTTTTTATTAGAAAGATAAAGTGCATTATAATTGCTTTTAATGTCATGTTCTTCTTCTTTACATTCTCCTTTCCATATTCCCTTCCTTAAAGACTTCTTCTGCTCTTTCTCCAAACATTTTTATCATGCTTCAGAGAAGATGTGATGGGTAGCAATTATATATCACCATCCACGAAATCCTGGAGGTGCAAGGAGGTCACTTAGATGTGGTTTCACGAATTTTCATCTAGCTTCTGTATGTTTTCCTTAATAATGGATCTCAAAGTGGACCTCATTCACTTACTTAATAAAAGAAACATTAAGAAGTTATTATGTTTCATAAATGTTGCTACAATTAGAAAATAAAAGAGCTCATGACCCTGATCCAACAATTCAAGATTCCAGAAGACACAGGGGTCAACCAGGCAAGGATGTATCAATCAGAAAAAATTGAAATCTGAGAGCCAAAAAGAAGCATGGTAAAACTGAAAAAGTAAAAAATGTTTTATATGATAAGAGTTGTCTAAATGGGAGAATTGCTTGATGAGAAGAGATTCAGTTTTTAGTGGAATCTCATGTTTCTCCATGTCTGTGCTTACAGGATACCTTCTCTTCAAGATTATCTTTTCAGAGATGCTTGTACAGCAAAGGCCTTGGAAGACAGAGGCAGTATCTCCCATTGGAGCGAAAGGTAGCTATGCTTACTCTTCAGTATAAAAGATAAGGGTTTTTGACAAGGAGAGACAGATGCAGCTAACTCACATGGGACTTGAGAAATGCATAAAAGATGTTGCAATTTATTTTAGGATTGTGAAAGCATTAATGTTTCAATGAAGCATCATAAAATGATATGTCTTTTAAAAACATTTTGGTTGAGCAAGTATTGAGAGGAGTTGGGATAAAGGAAAGTTTGGAGTATTTATGATCTCCAGGGGGAAAATTGAGTGGGCAGGTGAATGAAAGACTATCAAGCTGATGAGATTTAAGGAGATCTTAGGAGATATAGATTGAGGGGATTCAGGTAAAGAATCCTTGTGGTAAAGAATCTGCCTGCCAATGTAGGAGATGCAAGAGACTTGGGTTCAATTCCTGGGTATGGAAGATTCCCTGGAGGAGAAAATGGCAACCTGCTTCAATAATCTTGCCTGGCTATGAATATATTCTAATAATAAAAAACAAACATAGTACCTGCCTTTACAGACAACACAACTTAAAATAGGAGCCTGACACCAATCAGGTAATTATATAAATAATAATGTTTCATTTACAGTTAATGTTAAATAAGAAAGATTCAAATGAAAACAGGACATAAGTCAGTATGGGCAGAATAAGCAAGGCCTCCCAGAGAAACTTACCTTTGAGTTGATAGCTGAAACTTGAGGCAAAGTTAACAAATGCAGAAATGAATGACAGGAGGTTGGGCTAAGGAGGGAGGGAGCACATTCTAGAAAGAGAAAAACATAGACAAAGGCCCTGAAGCATGATGGAGCAAAGACACAAATATTCTCAATCTGAATATTATTCTACCTCGACAAGCAGAGTGCTTTTAGCTTATGCAAATTGTAGAACAAAATATAATTGCTCTAAATTGATACACTGGTCTTTAACACGACTGCTTCTTCTCTTTTTACGGCTATGGCTTGTGGTTTGTTGGCTTCCTTGGTGGCTCAATGTTAAAGAATCCCCCTGCCAATGCAGGAGATGCTGGTTTGATCCCTGGGTTGGAAAGATTCCCTGGAGAAGGAAATGGCCACCTACTCCAGTATTCTTCTGTGAGAAATCCTGTGGGCAGAAGAGCCTGGTGTGCTTTAGTCCATGAGTTGGGCATAATTTACTGACTAAGCAACAATTAACAATGCAGCTTGTGGGATCTTTGTTCCCCACCTAGATATTGAACCTGAGCCCTTGGCAGTGAGAACCTGGAGTCCTAACCACTGGGCCACTAGTCAATTCCCTATACGTTTACTTCTTTAGTTCAAATTTTGTGCAACCAGTTATCCAGCTAAAATGATGATTCTCATTTACCGTATTTCTCAAACTCATAAAGCTCTCTGCCCCCTCTGTCAAAAATTTTAAAGAAAGAAAGCAGCCTGTTGTGGATAATTGTATTACAAGATACTACAACTGTTAACATTATACATCTCAATGTTAAGGCCAGAATATTCCTAAGACCCAATTCTGTTCCACGTGAGCAGCAAAAATGGCGTTGGGAAGCCCCTTGTAATTAGTCAACATTGCATCAGGAGCTGGGTCTTCCCAGGTGATGCTAGTGGTAAAGAATTCACTTGCCAATGCAGGAGACATAAGAGACGTGGGTTGGATCCTTGTGTCGGAAATATCCCCTGGAGGAGGGCACGGGAACCCACTCAAGAATTCTTGCTTAGGAAATCCCAAGGATGGAGGAGCCTGGGGGGCTGCAGTCCGTGGGTCTACAAAGGGTGGGACAAGGCTGGGTGGCTGAGCACACATCGGGAGCTAGGCAACGGTTATTTGGAGTCCTTCCATTGGAAATAACATTTAATCCTAATTATTACTGGTAAAATAGGGGAAAAGACTTGATAGATTTGCATTTAATGTTAAATAGCAATTGAGAGTTAAACTATTGAATTTTATGATATAGAAAGGTCTTTGTCATATCTTTGTATATATTCTAGCAATTACCTTTTTAATGAGACCAGATGTCCTGAACTGTCTTACACAGTGAAGTTATCGAGTAAGAGTCAAAGTCAAGTATATTTGTTTTCAGCACAAAATATTATGACCTGTACTAAGGAAAATACTATTTTCTTCTGCCCTCTTATCCTCTCTGCCTACAGGAGATATATGGTTATGATCGTATTACATTTACACTGAATATCAACTCCTCTTTCTTTCACTGACTTGTAATCTGCTAACTACAGCATATTTTGAAAGGATATAAGGCTGCACCACCACCATCTGGCTATTTGAATTTTCCAGCAAAGATATTTTGGGCAATGAATTATTTCACCATTGAGATTGTCCTGGTTCATGAATAAATATCATCAAGGGTTTCTGTCTGCAGGGAAGAATGACCTCTATTCTATGAACTCAGTGAGAGTGTTTGACCTTCTTAAATCCTTGACACAAAAATACAATATGGATGCTAATGAGTTCTGGATTTCCAAAATAAGTTCCCTCCGTGACACCCTCTATTACATTTTACAAACCCAGCCAAAGAGAGACAGTTCAAAGCACTCCATAAAGTGAATTGAATTCCATTCTGTTTCCAGCTGTTCACAAATGCAGAGGCTAAATAGAATCTTTTAGAAAGCACAGGTCAGAGAGAAAGAAAAAGAAAGAGGGAAACTATAATGTAATTGAGGAATGAAACATATAGAGCTGGCCAAAAACATGAAGTGAGATAGTTAACACCATCCATAAAAAGGTTTTTTCTATTGCACTGAGAAATCCAAATTCTATGAGATAGACTCAGCCATTGGAAATGAAAATCTAGACTAAAGCCTTCATCGACTACTCTAAGGCCTTTATGTGGACCACAACAAACAGTGGAAAATTCTTGAAGAAATGGATATACCAGAACACCTTACCTGCCTCCTGAGAAACCTGTACGCAGTTCAATAAGCAACAGTTATAACTAGACAGAGAACAATGGATTGGTTCAAAATTGGAAAAGGACTACGTAAAGGCTGTATATTGACTCCCTGTTTATTTAACTTCTATGTAGAACGAAAGTGAAAGTTGCTCAGTTGTGTCTGACTCTTTGTGGCCCCATGGACTCTACAGTCCATGGAATTCTCCAGGCCAGAATACTGGAGTGGTAGCCTTTTCCTTCTCCAGGAGATCTTCCCAAACCAGGGATCAAACCCAGGTCTCCCACATTGCTGGCAGATTCTTTACCAGCTGAATCACAAGGGAAGCCCCATTTCATTAATAGATAGTGCAAAATATTATGTAAATCTCATCAACTCAAAATCCAAACTTAAATCAGGTGCAGGTGTAGATGAGACTTCTGTGTATAATCCATTCACCACAGCTTCTGGAAGTTACTTCCTCACCAAATGTGGGATAGTGAGACTAAAAAGACAAATTACCTGTTCCCCAAATCCAGCTGTGGAACAACCAGAGGAGAAATACTACAGACATTCCTGTTCTAAAGGGGGAACAAAAGAAGTAAATGGAGACTTTCTCTTCTCCTTTCTCCCTTGGAAAAACATTATTGTCTTTGGTAGAGAAAAAAAAAATCATTCTATGTGATCAAGTGTTTTCATTATCAAATTTTTGTTGCAAAAACATTCTGCATTAAATCCATCGAACTTAACACTACATGATTATTTAAAATCAAAGTCCTGTTTGTTCCATAAATTTGATAACATGTGTTAAAACCTTAAATGAGCAAATTGGCTATTTAACTCTATCCCCGTCATTCCTTCCCTGGTGTATTAAGTCCAGAAACTCATCCTTCAGTGCTGTTTCAATGAGAAAAGGATCCAGGATTAAAAAAAAGAGTCAGCAAGAATCAAATACACTTCAAAGCTGATCAACCAATGCTTGATCAACCAATTTTGTATTCCATTATCTCTACCTTTGGATTTCTGCTAATTTTCCTAATGATCATTTTGCTTATCTTTGATCTTGGGAACCTTTCTTATTTTTAATTTGCCTAAGGGTTTTGTGACATCTGTTACATTGATTAGTGTGGCAAAACATAAAATTCATTTTAATGTAGTTATCTGATATGAAAATGTTACTTAATAGCTATAGAAATGGCATTGCTTCCCAAATTGTATTGCTTTGAACATCTCTGGTGTTGTACAGAACACTCTAAATAGTCTTTGTTTGCATATTTATATGTATATATTAATTTTATTATTAATAATTTATTAATTTGTTTTTGTTCTCTGTATATAAATATATATACTTATGCATAGTTTATTCTGTAATTCATTGAATTAACCTATATTTTGCATCCTACTTTCAACTAGCACTGTTATATTCTTGATTTACCACAAATTCATTTCTGAATTAAACATCTGATATAAATTCTTACTTAATCATTTTTAACCATGCTAGGCCCTTAGAGCATTTTACTTTCAGTTACTCTGTCTATGTTATTATTTTTAAATGCCTTTATTAGTATCCCAAAGATATTATTAATTTCATGTTTAGGTGATTCACTTTTAAATTGTTTGAAGTAAGACTGAGTAATTAGAAATTTCTTACACATGACATTTAACAATAAGCTACACAATAAAAATGATTAAAGTGTTACAAAACTTTTCTGAAATCATTTTAGGCATAACATTATGCTGAACATTAATCATACAAATATCATTGCTGCTTTTCAGTTTTGTAAAGAAAATGCATCTATTTTTCCATTCTTAGGGAACAGATATGCATATAAACACAAAACCACCATTCCCAGAAAACCCAGCTATGTTTTCTAGCAACAATAAAAACAAAATTCTAAAAATTCAATATAAATTGGAATATAAATTTCTTCACTTCTTTTAGAAGTCTTGCTGATTTTTCTATGCAGATTGCTTTATTTCACTTAAATTTATATAATTTATCTTGGATTCATGTAACAAAACTCCTAATCTCAATACCATGTTTTATAAAATTTGAAGTACTCAAAAACATCTACATGGAAGTTAATTTTATCTTCAGCAGTACAGTACACTGCAGATTTTATTTCCAGAGTTCTCTTCCAATATTCTTGGTAGAATAGTAGATTAATTTGATTATCCAGTGACCTTGGGTCAATTTACCCATTCTCCCCAAAGTTGGTATACTGAGGGAACTGAAATAAAATAGAGCAGGGTAAAAAACACTTTTTAGTATATTCTTCTGACTTCTGTCTTCATCTACATTCTTTCTCTGCTCCTGGATAGAAAAAGTTTGAATGAATGACAAAGTATTTTTTCTTTTCATAATGACTTCTAATATACATTATAGCTCAAAATCTATACAACAGGTGAAAACAATAGCCAAGAATATAGTTTCTGTGCTTATATGTTATTCTTTAAAAAGTGTTTATTCTTTAGGTCTTCTCATTTCTCCAAAAATAATTGGAGACTTCCTGTCAACTTCATAGACTACATAGATCAAGGTTTGGCTGTATAGCTATAGATAGCTGTAAACTTCTGAAAACTATTTATAAGTTTTCATTAAAGAAATTAATTTAATTTAAGGGTTTCCCTGGTGGGTCAGCACCAATGCAGGAGACACGGGTTTGATCCCTGCTTCAGGACGATCCCACATGCGGCAGAGCAACTAAGCCCGTGTGCCACAGCTATTGGGCCTGTGCTCAGAGCTCGTGCTTGGCAACCACAGAAGCAACCAGAATGAGAAGTGTGTACCCTAACTACAGGGGGCACCTGCTCGCTGCAACCAGAGGAAAGCCCATGCAGCAGTGAAGACCCAGCACGGCCAAAAAAGATTGAAACAAATGTTAAGGAAGAATTAACCTGAGAAGTGAATTTCAGAATATTTTTAAAGATCTGTGTATTTATTTTGGCTGTGCAGGGTCTTAGTTGAGGCACCCTGGATCTTAAGCATGTGGGATCTAGTTCCCTGACCCGGGATTGAACCTGGGGCCCCAGCGTCGGGAGGTTGGAGTCTTTGCCACTGGACCACCAGGGAAGTCCTCAAAATATTTTTATTTTCCTTAACTCTTCTTGACTTACTATCTGAAACTAGTATCCCAAAAGGTAGAATGTATTTACCTTTAACTGTAGTTAATGCCTTTAACTATAGTATTTACCTTTAAAGTATTTCTCTTTCACTGTATATTAAGATTGATGTTGAGAGGCATGGCAGTGGGTGCAAAGCGGAGGGATGATTATTTCACAGAGAAGCAAAGAAACTCTTCAAGGCCACAGCAGATGACAGTGATCCCAGCTCAGTAGTTTCTAATTTCTATTTTTCACTAGACCACACGTTAAATGGAAACAGTCACAGAAAAACCTCTCTAAAGAAAGTTCTTTCCAGAAATTTAAGAGAACGCGGCAACATCAGAAATGGTTTTTCTCCAGGCTGTCACTTTGGAACCCAGCAATCGGAAGTGATGACAAAAGCTCTGAAACGTGTCGTCTTGTTGAGATGTGGTTTGAGCAAGTGTCAGTTTCTTTCAGCATCAGCAATTATTCTGGTCTGGGAGACGCAGGCTCAAATTCAAACATTTATTTTTATTAAGAGATTTCCAAACTGCCCTTTAAATGATGTAAGCTAGTGATATATTCAAATTGCTTATTGAAGGTTCTTTCAGGTTCTCTGGTCTAACATCTTATTTTTATGTGCCTTATTATCCTGGTTTCACCTGTAACAAGAATAAGAGTTGAATGAACAATCTAAGAAAACATCAGGGATCAGTTGGGAAAAAAAAAATCAAACATGTCACCTTTCCTGCCTGCTTTTATAGTCCAAGTTCTTTTCAACCAAGTGCACATTTCTCAAGACAGTCCTGCTTCTACCCTCTTTAGCTCTCTCTTTAAATTGCCTCTTGGATGGTATTGCTGATTTGAACAGAGACTTTTAAGTATTTGAACCAGAAGATGCCTCTTCCTCAGGGATCAATATCCCAGGAGCGTGTCTTTGGGCTGAGTTTCCCTTTGGGAGATTTTATCATGGATGTCTTTTTTCTCAGCCCACGCTCTTACATCCCTAGTGCTGAATCTCAGCACTGCCTGCAGATGGTCCAGGAGTTTCTCCATCTGCCTTGTTTGTGGATGCCATGGTCCTTCAGGATGTGGCTGTGCACATCTCCCGGGAGTGGGCTTTGCTGGATCCTAATCAAAGTCATCTCTACTGGGATGTAATTTCTGAAAATTCCAGGAACCTGGCACCAAAACCTTGTGAGACTCAACTTATAACCAATGAACTGGTTGCTCAGCACCATATTCATGGACAAAAAATTCCAATGAACAAAAAACAGGAAAAAATCACAAAGAATTATTCCTAGTCCTCCACTGAAGAGAAACTTGGAATACTATGGCACGGAAGCTCATCACATGAACAAAAAGGCATCTGAGAGGTCACTGGATGGGTGGCCTCTTTGAAAGTAAAGGTCATCAATGCAGGGCAACTTTCATTCAGATTTTAAATCTTATTATGCCGAAAGAAAGTCCTACAGGGGTAAAACCATATGAATGTTGTGAAAAATGCTCTCATGGATCCTTCAACCCATAGAGATGAAGGTGGGATCATAGCAGATCCCACCTGGACACAATTTCTATTGGTATAAGGAACGTGGACAAACCTACAAGTATCACTCATATTTGAGGACTTCTTTGAGAACCTGAGCTTCCCTTGTAGCTCAAATGGTGAGGAATCTACCTGCAATGCAGGAGACCTGGGTTCAATCCCTGGGTCAGGAAGATCCCCTGGGAAGGGAATGGCTACCTACTCCGGTATTCTTGCCTGGAGAATTCCATGGACAGAAGAACCTGACGTGCTACAGTTCATGGAATCACAAAGAGTCAGACATGGCTAAATGACTAAGACAATCACACCTTGAGACTCCAAGATGGAGAGGACCTTATAAATGGAAATAAATGGAGACAACCTTATAAATTGTGAAATACGGTTGTCCATCATCCTTAGGGCACATGTCAGAGGTCACACTGTGAAAGTTCAATATATGTGTTAAAAATATAATGAATATGCTCATTCCTCATCCATTAGCAAACCTGTGGGAAGTCCCAGTGGAGAGAAGCCTTATGAAAGTGTGGGAAGTGGGAAAACTAGCTGTTCCTACAGACTTAGTGTACCCGTAAGAACACATACTGGAGAGAAGGCTTATGAAAGCAGGAGCTCTGGGGAAAGTTCTCAGTGAGTTTTCAAACTTGCTATATGTGTAACAAGAGAGAAACATGATATAAATAAGGCGTGTGAGACAGCCTTGGCCCACATTCTTTTGAAGATACATGAGAAATTGACAACAAAAGAAAACATACAAAGATAAGTTATGTAGAAAAAGCTTTCACTAATTATTCAAATCTCATTGTGCGTGCGTCTCACATTGGAGAGGTACCTGAAAAATATAAGAAATGTGGGAACATCTACACATTTAAATTTTACTTTAAAATTCAACTAAGATTATTTGAGCTCACATCCAGCATAATACAGGAATTCAAGGATCATTCTTACATACGGTAGCTCTGCCTATTCCCAAGGGATTTGTGTTTCCCTGGGAACCCATTAACTCTTATTTCTTTCTTCCAGGGAACCACCACTTTCTTCAATTTTTGTCTGCCACGGATGTCATTTTTTCTCTGTACCACTTTGAATCATGCTAATCACTGCCTCCCTTCCTGTATTCCACAAAACCCAAACTAACAGATAATAAGGAACAGATGTTTACTGATGGCTAAATTAATAGGGGTATTTTACAGTACAAGCCAGTAGAGAAAAGAAAGTTAAAATAGAGAGCTTCGTTGCTGGTGGGTATGCAAAATAGTATCATTTTGGAAGCTACTTTGGAAGACAGTTTGGCAGTTTCTTTACAAAACTAAACATACTTTTACTATATGATCCAAATAATCATGCTCCTTGGTATTCACCCAAAGGAGCTAAAAATTTATGTCCAAAAAACCGCACATGGATGTTTATAGCAGCTTTATTCATGACAGTCAAAGCATGGAAACCATCAAGACACCCTTCAGTAGGTAAATGGATAAATAAATGGGAGTACATTCAGACAATGTAATATTATTCAGAGCTAAAAAGAAATAAGTTATCCAGCCATGAAGAGATATGGAGGAACTTTAAATACTTATCACTTAGTAAAAGAAGACAATCTGAAAAGGCTACATTCTGTATGATTCTAACTAGATGAAGTTCTGGAAAAGGCAAAACTATGGTGACAATAAAAATAAGTTTTCCAGGAGCTGGAGGGAGAAAATATGAATAGGTATATGACAAAGTAATTTAGGAACAGTGAAACTATTCTTGATGTTTCTAATATGGTGGATACATGTCATTATACTTTTGCCCAAACCCATAGAATCTGTAATATCAAGACTGAAATTTAATGAAAACCACGGACTCTGAGTAATAATAATGTGTTGGCATAGATTCAGCAATCATGACAAGTACACAACTCTGGTGGGAGGGGGCATGCTGATAATGGGGGAGACTGAGGAGAGGGAATATGTGGGAAATCTCCACACTTTCCACTAAATACTGCTGTGGAAAATGTAAAATTTTCCTAAAAAATAAAGTTAATGTAAAACAAAGTTGAATGCTATACATCAGATTTACTGAAGTTGCTTGGTCGTGTGACATTCTTTTTACTGTGATCGTCTCCAAGACACCTAGTTGCCACAACTTGATTGTCTCTCATTTCCTCCTTGTGGAATGATACCTTGCACACACGTTACCTTGCATTGTGTAACTGTAAATTGTGTCATCAAGGAAAAATCTAACCCAAAGCCCAGAAGGGCTTCACCTTCTCAAATTCTCAAAGGTAAACACTTAGTAAGACATCTTCTTTAGGTAAATTCCCAACTCTATAAGGACTGTGCTCTTGCCTTAGAAAAAATTTCTTCTCTTTTCTTCAAAATAGCTTTAAGAACTAAATCCCATGACTACCTCTATCGGCAAAGGAATCCAGGTAAGTGCATGCATAAGCCTCCCAACATCTACCCTAAAATGAAGCCAAGCAAGAAGGAGGTCTTAGCTGGCCTCTGTGGGGTCAGCCCTTTGGCAAACTTAGTAAAGTGTTACATTCAGATCAATGGTTGTTCTGTTCAGTCACTAAGTCATGTTCAACTCTCTGTGACCCCATGAGTGGGTAATGCTATGTAACCATCTCATCTTCTGCTGCCCCCTTTTATTTTGCCTCCAATCTTTCCCAGCATCAGGGTCTTTTGCAAATCAACAGGGAACACTGTAAGTAATGGAATTTATGCAATTACCGGTTCATAGGCAAAATGTAAGATTAAAGTCACTCATCATGTCATTAAAAAGCATTCCAGATTAATTTAAAGGATCACAGAACAAAAATATAAAGATATAGGTAGTCATACTGAGTGAGTAAATCAGGCAGAGAAAGACAAATATCATATGATATCAGTTATTTATAGAATCTTTAAAAAGGGGGTACAAATGATTTTATTTACAAAACAGAATTAGAGTCACAGATGTAGAAAGCAAACTTACAGTCACCAGGGAATAAGGGAGGAGGGATAAATTTGGAGATTGGAGCTGATATGTATGCACTACTACATTTTTATATAAAATAGATCACTAATAAGAATCTACTTACTGTAAAGCACAGGGAAATACCCAATATGCTGTGATGACCTATATGGAAAAGGATCTTAAAATAGAGTGGATATATATATATGTATAACTGATTCACTTTGCTATACACCTGAAACCAACACAACATTGTTTATCAACTACACTCCAATTAAAATTTTAAAAAATAATAATGACATTACTTAAAATGGGTCAAAATTATTCTATAGGCATATCCATCTTCGTGTGACATGTAAATACTATGATCTTCAGTTTTTGTGACAAACAGAAATATTAACAATTATGAGATAAAAGCAAAGGCATCTTTCCAACTGTCCTACTTTGTATGATGATTTCTGAAGTATGCTAAAATGTTTTTTAAAAAAAGGATAAGAAATGTTGCTGAAGCTACTGATGCTCTTCAAATTTTAAGCAAAGTAGGACTGGTTTAACTGAACACAGTTGCACATAATAGTTGGTTACAGTCACTTAAAATATCCACTGGGAATGCCCAGTGCTTATTTTAACACTGAGCACTTTGGTTAATAGAAGGCTGCTGCATCCTTCCCCCTTCATGTTTTTAACCTTTAAGGAAGTGCCGTGTGGTTGAGGCTGTTGTGCTGCAGAGCTGGTTCTGTGGTCCCACCTGACGAGCGAGCACCAGCATTGTTTGGTGTGGAAAATTCCTCCCACACGAGGACCACACGCCCTCTGTGACTCACAGAAATAAAACACCCCTGCCAAGTAAAATGCCAAAGTCTATATACCAAAATCTATATTATACTGGGTATTCTAGCAATGAACAAAACAAAGTTTCACAGAGTGTATATTCAACTGGCAGGGAAGACAATGAAAATGTATGTGTAAACAACACAAGACTTTAGACACTGAAAAGTGCTAAGCAGGAAAGCAGAATAGGGGAAATGATGGTGTTAGTGACTGCATCCCTGTGAGATCCTGAGAAATGCAACCAGCCAAGCCATAACTAAGGTAACAATTGGGTGTTGTTGTCAGAAACTAAGCTTGGGGCTATTTGTTACACAGCAGTAGCTACCTAGTACACACATTCCTTTAGAGAACTTGCATATTCCAACTCCATTTTCCAATTGAAATGCAGCATGGTTTCCCTTTTTCTTCAACCTATTTCTTAAAATTACTGTGCTTAGTAAGATGGGTGCACAAGAAATAACAGATTTTCTTAAATGCATAGTTTCATCTATGTGAGGAGATGATAGGTAGATCTCTATATTGTTGTTGTTCACTCACTCAGCTGTGTCCGGCTCTTTGAGACCAACTTTTGTCCAGCTCTCTGCTTGGACTGTAGCACACCAGGCTTTCCTGTCCTTCACTATCTCCCAGTGTTTGCTCAAACTCATGTCTATTGAGTTGATGATGCCATCCAACCATCTCATCCTCCGTTGTGCCCTTTTCCTCCTGCCATCAGTTTTTCCAGCATCAGAGTCTTTTTCAATGAGTCTGAATACATGTATGCTTTTTATTATCCAGAATTTCTCTTCTAAATTTTCTCTTAAAAATTATATGAATTGAATTTGGGCTTCTTTCAATAGCCTTGCTTATTTCTCCCCAAGGTTAGTTCACTTGAATTTTACAGCATTATATCTCCTCCATGCACAATTCCAAATCTAGTACTATTTTCTGTGCATCAGGCTGAAAGTACACTCTTTGCTTGTTGAAGCAGTAGACCAAATCTGGTAACATATTTTCCTTTCTTCTGGAATGGTCTGAACACCATCTCATTTGGTACTTATATTACATCTTCATTGTGTTTACTGCCCTTTTTTTTTTCCTTCTCAAATTTTACACATTTAAAGAATATTGTCATGACTTGTTGACTGCCTTTACCATGGGAGCCTCACTTTTATTTGGTGATGATGTAACACATGCCAGTTACCTTCCATTTCCCAGGAAGTTGGCTCCACTATCCTTTACCATGAACCCTAAAATGCATTGTCTCTTTTTCTAATGTTGCAAATAACACAAAATTTCAAGAAAGGCTAAATTAAAACGGCATGTGTCCCCTTCTTGTCTTTCGTTTGTTTTGGCTGCAGCGTCTGGCATGCGAGACCTTACTCTCTGACCAGGGATCGAAGCCACACCCCCACAGTGGGAGCATGGAGTTTTAACTGCTGGACCACCAGGGAAGCCCTAGAAGTGTATATTTTTTTATCTATTCTATTTTGTATAGACCAGATCAAACCACAGTGAAATCTCTATTGTTGTTTAGTCACTAATTCATGTCAGACTCTTTTGCGACCCCATAAACTATAGTCCACCAGGCCTCTCCTTCTGTCCATGGGATTTCCCAGGAAACAATACTGGACTGGATTGCCATTTCCTTCTCCAGGGGATCTTTCTCACCCAGGGATGGAACCTGAGTCTCCTGCATTACAGGCATATTCTTTACCACTGAGCCACCTGGGAAGCCCCTAAATCTCTATAAATTCCCTTAAAAATTGCATAACAAGGTTGAATATTTCAATATGAGATGAGACTCATCACTGCCAGTTGTCTCAGAATCATTTCACCATCATTAGTCTTTTAGTCCTTAACAATATCTTTTCCTTTTTAATTGATGCTTCTTCTAGATTGGTTGCTTCCACCTAGACATTTTCTATTTTCTTTTCATGAAGAGTTATTTAAAAAGAAGTCTTGGGGAGAGGAGCCAAGATGGCGGAGGAGTAGGACGGGGAGACCACTTTCTCTCCTACAAATTCATCAAAAGAATAACTGAATGCAGAGCAAAATTCACAAAACAACTTCTGATCGCTAGCTGAGGTCATCAGGCGCCCAGAAAAGCAGACCATTGTCTTCGAAAGGAGGTAGGACAAAATATAAAAGATAAAAAGTGAGACAAAAAAGCTAAGGACGGAGACCCGTCCCGGGAAGGGAGTCTTAGGCAGCCTTGCTTGGGCTAGGGTCCGGGCCTGAGTGCCCTGAGGACAATGGGAGGGAGCTTCTGTGAGGTGCCAACTTGAACTGTGGGAGACCAAAAGAGAGAAAATTAACCGGCCGGAACACACTGCCGGCCGCTCGCAGAACAAAGGGACGGACAAAGTCCCGAGAAGAGCTCGCAGGCTGCGGACCCGCCCAGCCCCGCCGGAGGCAGGAGGCAGGGGGGAGGGGAAGGTCGCGGCGAGACACAGGGCGCAGGCACCCAGCCGGCGCGGGCGGGGACTGGGGCTGGGGACGCAGAGGGCGGAAGGCGCGCGCACCCGACTGGCGCCAGCGGAAACTGAGACTGGGTCCGCGGAAGGGAGTGGGGGCGCCACACCTGGGGAGAGTGCGCCCACCAAGCCCCTGGCTGCCTGGACCGCTCTGACGGGGAAGGCACAGAGAGCAGGCGCAGCTTTTCCTTCCGCGCTTTTGTGGAACACCCGAGGGCTGGAACCTAGCGCAGCGCGAGGCGCGCTCCATTTGGAACAGCCGGGAGCCTGAGCAGCGCAGACGGAGAAAGCAGCGTCAGCCCCTCCCGGCAGCGCCAGCCCGCCCCCGCAGGGCCAGCCCCTCCCCGCAGCGTCAGCCCCGCCCCGCAGCGCCAGCCCATCCCCGCAGCGTCAGCCCCTCCCAGCAGCGCAACGGAACTAGCTACCTGAATAAGAGTCCACCTCCACCCGCCTGTGTCAGGGCGGAAATGAGGCTCTGAAGAGACCGGCAAACAGAAGCCAAATAAACAAAGGGAACCGCTTCAGAAGGGACTGGTGCAACAGATTAAAATCCCTGTAGAAAACACCGACTTCACCGGAAGGGCCCTGTAGATATCGAGAAGTGTAAGCTGGAACGAGGAGCTATCTGAAACTGAGCCGAACCCACACTGACCGCAACAGCTCCAGAGAAATTCCTAGATATATTTTTACTTTTTTTTTTTCTAAGTAAGGAAAAAAAAAAAATTTTTTTTTCTTTTTATATTTTTTCTTTTTTATTTTTTCTCTTTTATTTTCCTTTAAAATTCCCTATTACTCCCCCATTACTCCTTAACTTTCATTTTCATAGATTTTTACGATTTTTTTAATTAGGGGGAAAAAATTTTTTTTCTTTCTTTTTTTTTTTTTTTTTTTTTTTCTTTTTCTTTTTTTTTCTTTTTTCTTCTTTTTTTTTCTTTCCGTTTTCTCTTTTATTTTCTATTTTTCTTTTTCTCTTATTTCTTTTAAAGTCCTCTAGTACTCCTCTACTACTTTCCATTTTCGTTTTCACTACACTATAACCTTATAAAAAAAAAAAAAAAAGAGAAGCCCTATCTTAAAACCGAAGATTATTCTCTCCCAATCTTGACTCTCTGTTTTCTACCTCAGAACACCTCTATTTCCTCCTTTCCCCTTCTCTTCCCAATCCAATTCTGTGAATCCTTGTAGGTGTCTGAGATACGGAGAACACTCTGGGAACAGACAGCTGCGTAGATCTGTCTCTCTCCTCTTGAGTCCCCCTTTTTCTCCTCCTGCTCATCTCTATCTCCCTCCTCCCTTTTCTCCTGTTCATGTAACTCTGTGAACCTCTCTGGGTGTCCCTAACGGGGGAGAATCTTTTTGCCATTAACCTAGAAGTTTTATTATCAGTGCTGTATAGTTGGAGAAGTCCTGAGACTACAGGAAGAATAAAACTGAAATCCAGAGGCAGGAAACTTAAGCCCAAAACCTGAGAACACCAGAAAACTCCTGACTACATGGAACTTTAAGTAATAAGTGATCATCCAAAAGCCTCCATACCTACACTGAAACCAACCACCACCCAAGAGCCAATAAGTTTTAGAGCAAGACATACCACGCAAATTCTCCAGCAACACAGGAACATAGCCCCGAATGTCAACATACAGGCTGCCCAAGGTCACACCTAACACATAGACCCATCTCAAAACTCATTACTGGGCACTCCATTGCTCTCCAAAGAGAAGAAATCAAGTTCCACGCACCAGTACACTGACGCAAGCTTCCCTAACCAGGAAATCTTGACAAGCCAATTGTCTAACCCCACCCACTGGGTAAATCCTCCACAATAAAAAGGAACCACAGACCTCCAGAATACAGAAAGTCCACTCCAGACACAGCAATCTAAACAAGATGAAAAGGCAAAGAAATACCCAACAGGTAAAGGAACATGAAAAATGCCCACCAAGTCAAACAAAAGAGGAGGAGATAGGGAATCTACCTGAAAAAGAATTTAGAATAATGATAATAAAAATGATCCAAAATCTTGAAAACAAAATGGAGTTACAGATAAATAGCCTGGAGACAAAGATTGAAAAGATACAAGAATTGCTTAATAAAGACCTAGAAGAAATAAAAAAGAGTCAATTAAAAATGAACAATGCAATGAATGAGATCAAAAACACTTTGGAGGGAACCAAGAGTAGAATAACGGAGGCAGAAGATAGGATAAATGAGGTAGAAGATAAAATGGTGGAAATAAATGAAGCAGAGAGGAAAAAAGAAAAAAGGATCAAAAGAAATGAGGACAACCTCAGGGACCTCTGGGACAATGTGAAACGCCCCAACATTCGAATCATAGGAGTCCCAGAAGAAGAAGACAAAAAGAAAGGCCATGAGAAAATACTCGAGGAGATAATAGCTGAAAACTTCCCTAAAATGGGGAAGGAAATAGCCACTCAAGTCCAAGAAACCCAGAGAGTCCCAAACAGGATAAACCCAAGGCGAAACACCCCAAGACACATATTAATCAAACTAACAAAGATCAAACACAAAGAACAAATATTAAAAGCAGCAAGGGAAAAACAACAAATAACACACAAAGGGATTCCCATAAGGATAACAGCTGATCTATCAATAGAAACCCTCCAGGCCAGAAGGGAATGGCAGGACGTCCTGAAAGTAATGAAAGAGAATAACCTACAACCTAGATTACTGTATCCAGCAAGGATCTCATTCAGATATGAAGGAGAACTCAAAAGCTTTACAGATAAGCAAAAGCTGAGAGAATTCAGCACCACCAAACCAGCTCTTCAACAAATGCTAAAGGATCTTCTCTAGACAGGAAATGCAGAAAGGTTGTATAAACGTGAACCCAAAACAACAAAGTAAATGGCAACGGGACCACACCTATCAATAATCACCTTAAATGTAAATGGGTTGAATGCCCCAACCAAAAGACAAAGATTGGCTGAATGGATACAAAAACAAGACCCCCATATATGCTGTCTACAGGAGACCCACCTCAAAACAAGAGACACATACAGACTAAAAGTGAAGGGCTGGAAAAAGATATTTCATGCAAATGGAGACCAAAAGAAAGCAGGAGTCGCAATACTCATATCAGATAAAATAGACTTTCAAATAAAAGCTGTGAAAAGAGACAAAGAAGGACACTACATAATGATCAAAGGATCAATTCAAGAAGAAGATATAACAATTATATATATATATGCACCCAACATAGGAGCATCGCAATATGTATGGCAAACACTAACGAGTATGAAAGAGGAAATTAATAGTAACACAATAATAGTGGGAGACTTTAATACCCCACTCACAACTATGGATAGATCAACTAAACAGAAAATTAACAAGGAAACACAAACTTTAAATGACACAATGGACCAGCTAGACCTAACTGATATCTATAGGACATTTCACCCCAAAACAATCAACTTCACCTTTTTCTCAAGTGCACACGGAACCTTCTCCAGAATAGATCACATCCTGGGCCATAAATCTAGTCTTGGAAAATTCAAAAAAATTGAAATCATTCCAGTCATCTTTTCTGACCACAGTGCAATAAGATTAGATCTCAATTACAGGAAAAAAATTGTTAAAAATTCAAACATATGGAGGCTAAATAACATGCTTCTGAATAACCAACAAATCATAGAAGAAATCAAAAAAGAAATCAAAATATGTATAGAAATGAATGAAAATGAAAACACAACAACCCAAAACCTATGGGACACTGTAAAAGCAGTGCTAAGGGGAAGGTTCATAGCATTACAGGCTTACATCAAGAAACAAGAAAAAAGCCAAATAAATAACCTAACTCTACACCTAAAGCAATTAGAGAAGGAAGAAATGAAGAACCCCAGGGTTAGCAGAAGGAAAGAAATCTTAAAAATTAAGGCAGAAATAAATGCAATAGAAACTAAAGAGACCATAGCAAAAATCAACAAAGCTAAAAGCTGGTTTTTTGAAAAAATAAACAAAATTGACAAACCATTAGCAAGACTCATTAAGAAGCAAAGAGAGAAGAACCAAATTAACAAAATTAGAAATGAAAATGGAGAGATCACAACAGACAACACTGAAATACAAAGGATCATAAGAGACTACTACCAGCAGCTCTATGCCAATAAAATGGACAACTTGGATGAAATGGACAAATTCTTAGAAAAGTATAACTTTCCAAAACTGAACCAGGAAGAAATAGAAGATCTTAACAGACCCATCACAGGCAAGGAAATCGAAACTGTAATCAAAAATCTTCCAGCAAACAAAAGCCCAGGACCAGATGGCTTCACAGCTGAATTCTACCAAAAATTTAGAGAAGAGCTAACACCTACCTTACTCAAACTCTTCCAAAAAATTGCAGAAGAGGGTAAACTTCCAAACTCATTCTATGAGGCCACCATCACCCTAATTCCAAAACCTGACAAAGATGCCACAAAAAAAGAAAACTACAGGCCAATATCACTGATGAACATAGATGCAAAAATCCTTAACAAAATTCTAGCAAACAGAATCCAACAACATATTAAAAAAATCATACACCACGACCAAGTGGGCTTTATCCCAGGAATGCAAGGATTCTTCAATATCTGCAAATCAATCAATGTAATACACCACATTAACAAATTGAAAGATAAAAACCATATGATTATCTCAATAGATGCAGAGAAAGCCTTTGACAAAATTCAACACTCATTTATGATTAAAACTCTCCAAAAAGCAGGAATAGAAGGAACATACCTCAACATAATAAAAGCTGTATATGACAAACCCACAGCAAGCATCACCCTCAATGGTGAAAAATTGAAAGCATTTCCCCTGAAATCAGGAACAAGACAAGGGTGCCCACTCTCACCACTACTGTTCAACATAGTGTTGGAAGTTTTGGCCACAGCAATCAGAGCAGAAAAAGAAGTAAAAGGAATCCAGATAGGAAAAGAAGAAGTGAAACTCTCACTGTTTGCAGATGACATGATCCTCTACATAGAAAACCCTAAAGACTCTACCAGAAAATTACTAGAACTAATCAATGACTATAGTAAAGTTGCAGGATATAAAATTAACACACAGAAATCCCTTGCATTCCTATATACTAACAATGAAAAAACAGAAAGAGAAATTAAGGAAACAATACCATTCACCATTGCAACAAAAAGAATAAAATACTTAGGAGTATATCTACCTAAAGAAACAAAAGACCTATACATAGAAAACTATAAAACACTGATGAAAGAAATCAAAGAGGACACAAACAGATGGAGAAACATACTGTGTACATGGATTGGAAGAATCAATATTGTCAAAATGGCTATTCTACCCAAAGCAATCTATAGATTCAATGCAATCCCTATCAAGCTACCAACGGTTTTTTCACAGAACTAGACCAAAGAATTTCACAATTTGTATGGAAATACAAAAAACCTCGAATAGCCAAAGTAATCTTGAGAAAGAAGAATGGAACTGGAGGAATCAACCTGCCTGACTTCAGACTCTACTACAAAGCCACAGTCATCAAGACAGTGTGGTACTGGCACAAAGACAGAAATATAGACCAATGGAACAGAATAGAAAGCCCAGAGATAAATCCACGAACCTATGGACACCTTATCTTTGACAAAGGAGGCAAGGATATACAATGGAAAAAAGACAACCTCTTTAACAAGTGGTGCTGGGAAAACTGGTCAACCACTTGTAAAAGAGTGAAACTAGAACACTTTCTAACACCATACACAAAAATAAACTCAAAATGGATTAAAGATCTAAATGTCAGACCAGAAACTATAAAACTCCTAGAGGAGAACATAGGCAAAACACTCTCCGACATAAATCACAGCAAGATCCTCTATGACCCACCTCCCAGAATATTGGAAATAAAAGCAAAACTAAACAAATGGGACCTAATGAAACTTAAAAGATTTGCACTACAAAGGAAACTATAAGTAAGGTGAAAAGACAGCCCTCAGATTGGGAGAAAATAATAGCAAATGAAGAAACAGACAAAGGGTTAATCTCAAAAATATACAAGCAACTCCTGCAGCTCAATTCCAGAAAAATAAATGACCCAATCAAAAAATGGGCCAGAGAACTAAACAGACATTTCTCCAAAGAAGACATACAGATGGCTAACAAACACATGAAAAGGTGCTCAACATCACTCATTATTAGAGAAATGCAAATCAAAACCACAATGAGGTACACACCAGTCAGGATGGCTGCTATCCAAAAGTCTACAAGCAATAAATGCTGGAGAGGCTGTGGAGAAAAGGGAACCCTCTTACACTGTTGGTGGGAATGCAAACTAGTACAGCCACTATGGAAAACAGTGTGGAGATTCCTTAAAAAACTGGAAATAGAACTGCCATATGACCCAGCAATCCCACTTCTGGGCATACACACTGAGGAAACCAGATCTGAAAGAGACATGTGCACCCCAATGTTCATCGCAGCACTGTTTATAATAGCCAGGACATGGAAGCAACCTAGATGCCCATCAGCAGATGAATGGATAAGGAAGCTGTGGTTCATATACACCATGGAATATTACTGAGCTGTTAAAAAGAATTCATTTGAACCAGTCCTAATGAGATGGGTGAAACTGGAGCCCATTATACAGAGTGAAGTAAGCCAGAAAGATAAAGAACATTACAGCATACTAACACATATATATGGAATTTAGAAAGATGGTAACGATAACCCTATATGCAAAACAGAAAAAGAGACACAGAAATACAGAACAGACTTTTGAACTCTGTGGGAGAAGGTGAGGGTGGGATGTTTCAAAAGAACAGCATGTATACTATCTATGGTGAAACAGATCACCAGCCCAGGTGGGATGCATGAGACAAGTGCTCGGGCCTGGTACACTGGGAAGACCCAGAGGAATCGGGTGGAGAGGGAGGTGGGAGGGGGGATCGGGATGGGGAATAAGTGTAAATCTATGGCTGATTCATGTCAATGTATGACAAAACCCACTGAAATGTTGTGAAGTAATTAGCCTCCAACTAATAAAAAAATTAAAAAAAAATAAAAAGAAGTCTTACGATGGCATTAATATCATAGATATCAAAAATAATGTTCAGAATGTATTGATCTGTTCTGTGGTTTGAGCCACGCTGAATGATGATGACTAGAAATAGTCTCTTTTAAGTGGATTTGCATGCTGTATTCATCTTTCAATACCTGTATGCATTCTGTATGCATCTCTCAATACCTCTGTCCTCCTGGAGTCCCCCCTTTGAAAGCTAGTTTCTTGCACCATACCTTTCTACAGAGACTGAAGGTGACATTTAAGACAGAGAAAGCCTCCAAGACCCACATGAGCATACCTAAAGGAAACTGACTTTCAGGCACTGTTAGAGGCTGTGCAGAGGGAACTGAAAGCAGGGTGCTTGAACTCTCTGAGAATAATAAGAGCGGCACAGAATGAGCACCTCTGAATCTGCACAGTCAAACCTCCCGGTACTATCAGCCAGTTGTGGGAATGAGCACGGAAATTCCATGGACAGAAGGGCCTGATGGACTATAGTCCATGGGGTCGCAAAAGAGTGCCTTGATTGTGCTGCCGTGGACTATTGTTGAGGCGCCAAGCCAGTGTAGCCCAGACATCTCTGATGTTCAGTTGCTTCATCTACAAGTAAACCTGTGATGTGTATACATCACTATTATAGATTCAAAACAATTCTCTGAACATTTATTGATTCCCTGAAAACTTCCAAAACTTTACATTTGCTTAAAAGAGACGTACAAAACTGAACAAATAAAAGTAAAAGCCATAAAATATAAAAAACATAAAATGATGGAAAGGAAGAAGAAAACAGTCTTAGGAACCAAAGAGGACAACAAAATCATTTAATTTTGCTTTTCCAAGAAGTTAAAACTGAAACATGATTTTATGTAGATTTCATTCAAAAAAGAAACAGGAAAGCCAGACTGTGTGTGAGTGTATACATACATATGCAACATACTAAGTAGATACATATGGAATTCAATGCTAAAAAAAATGTACGGTATAAAGTCTTAAGAGACACTAACTACTCTACTGTGTAATGTCCATCTGCAATGTTGCTAAAGATAAGACAATTTTCTCCATATGGCTATTCCCTAAAATAATCTTTGATAAGAGACAATGGCAACCCAGTCCGGTATTCTTTCCTGGGAAATTCCATGGACAGAAGGGCCTGGTGGACTATAGTCCATGGGGTCTCAAAAGAGTGCCTTAATTGAGCTGCCGTGGACTATTGTTGAGGCGCCAAGCCAGTGTAGCCCAGACATGAGGTTTTAACTGTATGTAGGAAGAGTTTAGAGGACCTATGTTATAGAGCGGGCTTCCCAGGTGATGACAGTGGTAAAGACTCTGCCTGTCAATGCAGGAGACACAAGAGATGCAAGTTTGATCTCTGGGTCAGGAAGACACCCTGGAAGAGGAAATAGCAACCCATTCCAGTATTCTTGCCTGAAAAATTCCACGGACAAGAGAAGCCTGGTGGGCTACAGTCCATGAGGTCACAAGGAGTTGGACATGACTGAAAGACTGAATACACACACACACACACACACACACGGATGTCATAGAGTAATGTCCCATGATGTGTCTGCATCTCTTTGACTCTGTTCTGCCAACAGAGCTTCTCTTTCTTCTTAGTTTCCATCAGTGAGCTGAGCAGGAAGAACAATTTCCTACTCCTGCATCTCTTACCAGTAAATGATTCATTTATACCATTTATTTCCTTCATTACAGTAAAAACCTTACTTTTTTCCATTTTCTGATAAATGTTTAAATGAGCAACTATAAGATTATGGAATTCCATATTTAAGACAAATAGTAAAACTTTGTGACTACAATCCTTGCAAATTTGGGGAATCAATAGTTTATATTAATACACCTGTTAACACCAAAATATGAGCAGATATGTGAAACTGACATATAGGTGGACAGACAGGTACTAGAGCCTGTCGGTGAGGTACTCAGTATATGTAAGCACTTTCTGGACCTAACAGTCTCACAGTTCCTGCTGCAAAGACCTAGCAAGCTCACTGATTTGTTAGTGACCTTCTTCCCCTGATGCCCCATGCCAAAGGGACCCCCTTTTGATACCATAATACAGGGGCAATTTCTTGATCCCCACCCCAGAATTTTGGAGGAGTAGAGAGAACTAAGGACTTCCCAGGTGGCTCAGTGGTAAAAAATCCACTTTCCAGTGCAGGAGATGTGGAGACGTGGGTTCGATCCCTGAGTGGGGAAGTGAAGTGAAATGAAATGGCTCAGTTGCGTCTGAATCTTTGCGACCCCATGGACTGTAGCCCACCAGGCTCCTCAGTCCATGGGATTAGTGGGGAAGATCCCCTGAAAGAGGAAATGGCAATCCACTCCAATATTCTTGCCTGAAAAATCCCATGGACAGAGGATGAGCCACAGTCCATGGGGTCACAAAGAGTTGGACACCACTGAGTGAGTGAGCATGCAGAGAGAATTAAAAGAAGAAACAAATGTAAGCCCTTTCTTCCCGGACGAAATGGAGAAAGATGTCTTTCTTTCAATCCCTGATAGACTTAATGAAGGCACATTTGAATTGTATCCTCTCACTTAACTAACTTACTATGTGTATATAGAAGTCATCTGAACATATTTCCTTGGAGGCTGCTTGACAGCTTGTTCAAATGGTGACATTATTCTGACCTTGGCTTTTATTTTTTCCATTTCGGAATCACTTGGGAGACACCATGAGACATTTTAATTTGGGCTATAAGTGTTCTCATTCTGTCACACCCCCGACACACGGCAGATGCACTGCTGAATGACCCAGCTTTTGGTTCAATCTTTTCAAGAAGAAAAAGTAAAAAGTCTTACATTCACAGCTAATCTGTCAATAACAGAGAAGTCACATTATATTTTTTAAAGGATATTTTCAAGCAGGAAAACTAACTTTTATTTTTTTAATACACCTGAAATATTTTCTCAGTGAGAGATAGCTCTTTAAAGAGCTAGTTTAATATATGGTATATTAAAAATGTCATGAAGATATTATTATGGTTAAAATCAAACTAGGCTTGGATTTCCAAATACTATTATCTTTTGGAAATTTTTGCTTAGTAGCTTCCATAAAAATTATCCTCTGTATAATTTAATTTTTTTGAATTATTATGGATGGTGCTAACTACTAAATTCATGACATTGGGTAAAATTGCTGAGCGGCTGAATCTAGTTTTTAGAGTTATTGCAATATGAGAGACTAGTACCTTGACAGCCTTAGCATTTTCTCAACACAAGTAAATTTGGAGAAAGCATTCATGTGGTTTGGGGGCTCGATCTGGTTTTGAAGTGGACCTTGCAGGTTGGGTTGCTGCTTGGAAATGGGCAGAATTTATTACATGCTAGCAAGGCACAGAATGGTGTCCTGAAGGGTACCTTGATGATACCCTCTTAGCCGCCAATGTTTTAATATACTTCATACATGTGTGCTTAGACCTGGTTGTCGTTCAGTTGCTCAGTCATGTCCGACTCTTTGTGACCCTATGGGCTGAGCATGCTAATCCTCCCTGTCTCCCTGTCCTCCCGAAGTTTGCGCAAACTCATGTCCACTGAGTTGGTGATACCATCCAGCCATCTCATCCTCTGTTGTCCCCTTCTCCTCCTGCCCTCAATCTTTCCCAGCATCAGCGTCTTTTCCAACGAGTCGGCTCTTCGCATCAGGTGGCCAAAGTATTGGAGTTTCAGCTTTAGCATCACTCCTCCCAATGAATATTCAGGGTTGATTTCTTTTAGGATTGACTGGTTGGATCTCCTTGCAGTCCAAGGGACTCTCAAGAGTCTTCTCCAGTGCCACACTTCGAAAACATCAATTCTTTGGCACTTAACCTTCTTTATGGTCCAACTCTCACATCCATACATGGCTACTACAAAAACCATAGTTTTGGCTATAGTTAAATTATAGTTAATATTTTGAGCCAAAGTTCAAAGTCAAATTGTCATCTAGCAGATTTTTTATATTATACTTGGGTAGGTTTTTAGACCTTTGCATGTTAAATATGAGTGAGGGTCACTGAATTTACTACTTTAATAAATGGTAACAATTTTTTACTAACAATATTGATTTTCATGTATACATATTCATAACATGTAACAGCTGTATCTAATACTGTTTTCATCATTTTTTTTTAACCAACTTTAACCAAAGTATACAACTTTTGTTTATATGGCCGCAGAACAAAACTAGAAGGCAAGAAGCAGAAATTGTCTAGCTAATTGCTTTTTTGTGAGCATATGTTTTCTATCACTTTAACTAATTTCAAGGCTACAGATAAACATATGTACACATCTCTGTGTGTGAGAAATGGGCTCTTTCCCCAAGCATAAGAGTGTTCACACTAGTTCATCAGATGATCAAAATTTTCCTTTAAGAAAAGGAATCTACTAAAAAGAAATGATACAAATGAACCTATTTACAAAAGAGAAACAGACTTACAGACTTAGAGAACTAACTTATCATTGCGGGGTGGGGGGCGGATTTGGAGAAGGGATAGTTAGGGAGTTTTGGGTGGACATGTACACTCGGCTATATTGAAAGTGAATGACTGCCAAGAACCTGCTGTAGAGGACCAGGAACTCTGTTCAATGTTATGTCCAGTCTGGATGGGAGGGGGGTTTGGGAGAGAATGGATATATGCGTATGTTTGGCTAACTCCCTTCACTGTTCACTTGAAACTATCGCAACATTATTAACCAGATATACCCCAATGCAGAATAAAAAAAGTGTTTTTTTTGAAACAACTATACAAAAGTACTAAGGATGAAACAGGCAGATCTCCTTTGAGCACACTCTTTAGGCTACTTTCTACCTCTTTAGATTAGCCAGTTGACCAAATATCTTAACAGAAGTCACATATTTTCAGTAGTGCCATTCAGTATGCCCGACGATAGGTGTCAATATAAACAGAAGTGTAGTTGGCTAAAGAGACAGGGAAAAAGAGTCAAAGAGGAGATGTAGGAATATCGTCAAAGCAAACACTGCACAGAGTAGATTTAAAGAGGCAAGGAAGACCTTATTCATGGTTACTGCAATAGAGAAGAGAGAACTCAGTCTGAGCTCAAATTTACTGAAAAAGGAAAGGGCTGGGCAATTTTTAAGAGCTAGGATTGGGAAGTGGGAATCTTAGGCCATCTGTGTTTCCTGCCCAAAGGAAAAGCAAACTTTCCCGTCACTCCATCACAAAAGATAGGTTTACAAGTTGGCAAGTGAGGCCCTTTAGAGGCAGACATGTCCCATTCCACGGAGACTGAGATGGAGGTGGGGTCTTCTTTCCTGAGGATGACACCTCCTGGAGGGGATCCCAGGTCACTGAGAATGGCATTCCCTGGGTCTTGAAACTGCCAAAAGATTTTCTTTAATAGATTTATATCTCAAAGAGGCTGAGAAAGAATTTACAAGTTATCTAAAGTAAACGCTCTCAGAAGAGGCAGGTCTGGGTCTTAGAATAAGGAAAGGGACAGTGAAAATGTGAGTCACTCAGTCGCGTCTGACTCTTTCTGACCCCATGGACTGTAGCCCACCAGGCTCCTCTGTCCGTGGGATGTCCCAGGTAAGAATACTGGAGTGGGTTGTCATTTCCTTCTCCAGAAGAAACTTGCCTAGTCAAGTTGGGAAAAACTTGGAGGCTTGGGTGCGGATAGAGAGATAGGAAGTTAAGTACAGGTGTGTTGGCGGGGAGGGGGCAGGAGACTGTGTATATACTTGTTCCAGGACAAACTGAGGATCACATCAACCTACTTTTCAAATTTTATCCATGTTGTCAGTGGTGCTGGAAGTACTCCAAGTTATTAGAATAAATGATGCAAAAGCACTGATGATAGTTATTCCCTTATTTTTGTATTTTTCCTTAACTGGTAGCCATGATCCTCAAATTTGTCTTCAAGGACTATCCTGTAATATCTTGTCCAGAGGTAATGTAGTTAAAGATTTTATTTCTTGGCATTAATGGACAAAGTTGCATAAAATTTATGAGATTGTGTGTTAGAAATATCTTTAAAAAGCATTTGTAAGAAAATAACATTATAAATTCTCTAACAAATACATACAAAACAAATCATTTCATGGATAATAAGACATTATTTTGATTTTAGCTATGATCTCACCAGTTATAACATCCTAATTTTTCCAGTAGTCATGTATGGATGTGAGAGTTGGATTATAAAGAAAGCTGAGCACAGAAGAATTGATGCTTTTGAACTGTGGTGTTGGAGAAGACTCTTGAGAGTCCCTTGGACTACAAGGAGATCTAACCAGTCCATCCTAAAGGAGATCAGTCCTGAATATGTATTGGAAGGACTGATGCTGAAGCTGAAACTCCAATACTTTGGCCACCTGGTGCGAAGAGCTGACTCATTGGAAAAGATTCTGATGCTGGGAAAGATTTAGGGCAGGAGGAGAAGGGGACGACAGAGGATGAGATGGTTGAATGGCATCACTGACTAAATGGACATGAGTTTGGGTAAACTCCGGGAGTTGGTGATGGACAGGGTGGCCTGGCGTGCTACAGTTCATGGGGTTGCAAAGAGTCAGACAAGACTGAGCAACTGAAGTGAACTGAACTGAACTGAACATCCTAAGTGGTATGTGGTTTATCTAATATTTCCATAGTAAATTTCCAAAGAAAACCCTGGATTCGAGATTCAGGTTGTATTACTGGTTCATTTACAAATCAAACACATATAAAGAAGTCATGACTTGTTTTCATTACCTGAAAATATAGGACCTTGTAAAAATTATTCATGGTCCAGTTACAATCCCTATCAAACAAGTATGTGAAAATATACAACGTAATTACTACAGGTACTACTAAAGATTGTAAAACCAATGTCTAAGCATAGAGAGTGGGGGCATGCACCAAACGTATAATCTTATCTAGTCCTCATCAAAAATTACAATAGGTTACTTTTTTTTTTCTTTTTTTTTAATAGGTTACTTTTAAGTGCCATGTCATAGCATGAAATGATGATACATGTTAGTCAGTGAGAAAATATAACTTGTAAAAATCATGCCACATAAATGTGATGCCAGTGAGGTAATTACAGTCATTTATATCACTTTCAGGAAAATGAGTCATTTATACAAACACACGTTTACAAATGTAATTCATCTAATGAACACACAGATTGTGTAATTTCCTCATGCTGTTTTCAAAGAGACAAAGTATGATTAATTAACAGGAGCCTAAGATACTAAGACGTCCCTCCATACAGAACAGAAACATGCATCCTTTATATCAATAAATACTTTAATATGATTTTATTGATTTATCTCTTTTCAATGAAATTGATACAAAGCCAGTTTATTTCATTTGAAAATTATGAAATTAAAAACACTAATGGATGACAGTAAGCTAATGCATTTGGTTAGAATACACAAAGCATTTTTTACTATAAATTGAACAGTGAAACAACTGAATTTTACCTGATAAATTCTATAACAAGATCTTTAAGAAAGTTATAAATAGCAAATGTCTTGTTTCTTCAAGTTTATATGATACATATTAGTTTATACAATCCCACTTCAGTGTGGAACTAGCCATAATAAATTGTAGTTGAAATGTGATTCTTCTCCTTTTGTGAAATGACTAAGTGAAAATGAAAAAGAAACCAAATAAAAATTAAAACAAAAAGTTAGCAACTCACAGTTTGCCCAGGTCAGTTAGGAAATGAAAGACAATCTTTCAAAACCAAGGTTAAAAGAAAGATTTATTTAGTTTTATTTTATTGTGTTTTTAAAGTGGAGCAGCTTCTACACTATAACTAAAATATAGAAAAAATAAAGTATATATGGAAATATGTTTAATGATCAAAGTCACACAATAAAAATAAAAACTTGAAGGATGACATAACATTAGAATAATAATCTGGTGAAAATGTTATCAGTTTTCTTAGCTTTAAAGTAAAGGTAATAGCAGTTTTAAATAATTAAGTAAATTAACATAAGTAAAAGGGTAAAAATAATGTTTATCATATTAAAAGTCAATAAGTATTATCCGTTATTCTTAACATCATCATTATATTTATTAACAGTTATAACCTAAACAGTATTGTTAATAGAGTTGAATAAATTATTTTTTAAAATGTCACTTATCAGAGTCTACATAGCTCTAAAATACAGGGAGTAATTAATAACTTAAATACTTATGTGTTATTGGACCCCAACCCTGGACAAGAGCTCCACTTGGTGACCTGCAAAAAGGAACAAACAAACAAACAAAAAAATCATCTAGCAAAACATAACATCAACCACATTACTGCCTCACATTAAGATAAATCTTTCTGTGGCAACAAATCTTCCATTTGGATGAGAAAGGTGCAAAATTATAACACTTTTTCTCCTGCTTTCCAATAACTTCTAAACCAATCCACACTTAGAAGTCCTACCTGGAGTGGCCACCCCAGCAAACATCCTCTCACAATGATCTAAATCCCTGTAAATATATCTCCCGCTGGTTCAGATTTGAAGCACTGTTCCTTGACAACAGTACTATGACTATCCCCTCAACTAAATCACATGTTCCTAAAAAGGCAAAGATGACCGTATTTCTTTATATCTCTCATAATACCTGTTTTCACATGGTTGATGTTTTACTACAGATACAAATTAAGTGGAGCTTCCCAGATGGTAATAGTGGTAAAGAATCCACTTGCCAACGCAGGAGACACAAGAGAGGAGGGTTCAATCCCTGGGTGGGGAAGATCCCCTGGAGAAGGAAATGGCACTCCACTCCAGTATTCTTGCTTGGAAAACTCCATGAACAGAGGAGCCTGGTAGGCTACAGTCCAAGGAGCTGCAAAGAGCCAGACACAACTGAGCGACTGAGCACACACAAACAAATTAATTAATAAAAGTAAATCAATAGTTAACGAAGAGCACTAGTTATAGATACATTAAAATATGTTCCAATTTATGCTATAGTTTTATAAGAAGGGGAGGAGGAATATGATATTTGGATGCTAGAGCCAATCAGTAGGTTAAGTTGATATCAACTCTAGGTAAGAACAGGATGTACACGAAAGAAAGCAATGCAGGTGAAGTTACACGGAGAAGCAGAGATAAAGGCTATACATCAACAGTGTGCTTCACAGAAATCTCCTCTCCAAACCCTGACCTCTGAATTCAGAGGATTTTAAGTAGCGGGTATATGTGACTCTTAGTTCTGTGGCTGAGAAAGAAACAAAGATATTTTAAAATAAAAACAACCCAAAAGACAGGCACAAGTAAAATGAGTCATCCAATAGCGCATTTTCCCCACTAAGTGTGTGAAAGACAAGATGCTGTATGTCACACTTCAGGATCAGGAATGAAATCACTCAGAGCCAGAAATGAAACCACTCTTCACCACCCATGCCACAGCATCATTGTTTTGCTCCCTTCAAAACCGTTGTGGAAGCCCCTGCTCTCCTATTCTAAGTCATTGTTTAGATGGGTCTGCTCTCACCCCCAAAGTCCCAAGGCTGAGCGCAGTCACTCCAGTGATTGGATCAGCAGTTGGCAGGTGACACCTTATAGATCAAAGAGAGTTTTATAAGGGAATTTGGCAACTGCTGTTTAGAAAAAGATGCTTTCTTGATTCTCTATTGCTAAATGAGAAGGTGGTAAGATGGGAATTGCCAGTGCCCGTTTTTCCATCACTCTGAAGGAACCTGTTTGAGAATAAAATGCAGTTCTTATGAGAGTGAGAGTGGGAAGGAGGAAGGAAGAGGAGGGGGGGGGGAGGAAGGAGAAGGAGAGAGAGTGTGGGAGAGTGGACCAGTAGCAGAGAGAGAGAAGACAGGAGAGAGATACACAGCTGGGTAGATAGGTGATGGATGACACACAGACGACAGAAGATAGATAACAGATGACAGGTGTGTGCACATGTGTGCTCGGACATGTCCAACTCTTTGTGACCCACCCCATGGACTATAGACCACCAGGCTCCTCTCTCCATGGGGTTTTCTAGGCAATACCGGAGTGGGCTGCTATTTCCTACTCCAGGAGATCTTCCTGATCCAGGGATCCAACCCAAGCCTCTTGTGTCCCCTGCATTGCCAGGCAGATTCTTTACCACTAGTCCTACCTGGGAAGCCCAGAGTATAGATAGATAGATAATAAATGATAGATAGATTGACAGATAGATAGATAGGTGACAGATAGAAAGATATTAAATTTTTATAACAGTGTGCATTGTTTGCACCTCCTTGTTCAGATCTTAAGTCAATCTTATCTCTGTATTTCTTGGTTTCATGAGTCAGTCGATCCTATTTGAGCAAGACTGGCCATCATTTGCAATTGAAAGGTCTTGGCTTTTATAGCAAGGCTCTATATAAATATGTGTGCTAGTCTTTTTATTAATGTACAAAGGGGTCAAAATTAATCTCACAAGAAGGGCACAATTTGAAAAGCTTAAATGTGAAATCATTTATTTTAATTCTTCTCAGATTATTGGAAATGTTCTCTGCCTTAGAGGTTAAATACACTTGAATCATACTATCTGCCCTTTACAAGATTAATATCTACAAAATAATACCTTCAAAAATATGTCACATCGATCCACTTAATGAGAAATCTTGGTTAGGGGACTACTGTGTTGAGGCTCCACTAATACAAGTACACTGACAGTCAAATATTGATGTGTCTTTTGCCCTTACGGATTTTATAGTTTGGTAGTTGAAATAAAATCGTGTAAAGTAAAGAAGATGAATAAAATCATGATATGTATTAATGAAAACTACAACTATGTTTAGGATATTAGGATTTAATCTAATCATGAAACTTCGGAAAACTTCACTTTTCCTGATGGGTACCTTTAAGTGAAGTGAAGTGAAGTACCTCAGTCATGTATGACTCTCTGTGGCCCCATGGACTGTAACCCACCAGGCTCCTCTGTTCATGGGATTTCCCAGGCAAGAATACTGGAGTGGGTGTCCATTTCCTTCTCCAAGGATCTTCCTGACTCTGGGATCAAACCCAGGTCTCCCACACTGAAGGCAGACTCTTAACCATTTAAGCCACCAGGGAAGCTCAGGATATGGGGATTTAATCAAATCATGAAAATCAGGAAAACTTGACTTTTCCTGATGGGTATATTTAAGAGATAATTATAACTGATCTAAAGAAAGAAACAGCGCAACATTCTCTCCGACATAAAACTGTCAAAATATAAATATTCAGTGCAGCAACCAAAGCATTAAGGATATAAAATTAAAACACTTAGCCATTGGTAAATATGGTCTACAGCAAAATCTATATGCTTGCAAGGCATCTGTGTTTATTTTCTTTACCTTTCTCTGCCTCATTGACCATGGTCAATATAAATAACTGGACTTATTTACATTAAAGCCTTTTCACTAAGAAATCAAAACTTTTTCTAACAATGTTTCAAAAAGCACAAATAATCTCTTCAAAAGTATGTTCTAGATTCCAAAGGAAAGCAAGCTAGGATTCCCTATTAATTCTCCAACTCTTAGAATCTATAGATTATACACACACATGTGCACACACTTTTAAACACATTACTTTACACCTAGAATATAGTGTATGAATATTATCAAGGAGGATTATACATAAAAGAGGAAAGAATGAAGTTTATGGATTACAAGCTTGAACAAGAAATAAGTTCTCATTATATTCTATGAGGCCACCATCACCCTAATTCCAAAACCAGACAAAGATGCCACAAAAAAGGAAAACTACAGGCCAGTATCACTGATGAACATGGACGCAAAAATCCTTAACAAAATTCTAGCAAACAGAATCCAACAACATATTAAAAAAATCATACACCACGACCAAGTGGGCTTTATCCCAGGAATGCAAGGATTCTTTAATATCCGCAAATCGACCAATGTAATACACCACATTAACAAATTGAAGGATAAAAACCATATGATTATCTCAATAGATGCAGAGAAAGCCTTTGACAAAATTCAACACTCATTTATGATTAAAACTCTCCAAAAAGCAGGAATAGAAGGAACATACCTCAACATAATAAAAGCTATATGTGACAAACCCACAGCAAGCATCACCCTCAATGGTGAAAAATTGAAAGCATTTCCCCTGAAATCAGGAACAAGACAAGGGTGCCCACTCTCACCACTACTATTCAACATAGTGTTGGAAGTTTTGGCCACAGCAATCAGAGCAGAAAAAGAAGTAAAAGGAATCCAGATAGGAAAAGAAGAAGTGAAACTCTCACTGTTTGCAGATGACATGATCCTCTACATAGAAAACCCTAAAGACTCTACCAGAAAATTACTAGAGCTAATCAATGAATATAGTAAAGTTGCAGGATATAAAATTAACACACAGAAATCCCTTGCATTCCTATATACTAATAATGAAAAAACAGAAAGAGAAATTAAGGAAACAATACCATTCACCATTGCAACAAAAAGAATAAAATACTTAGGAGTATATCTACCTAAAGAAACAAAAGACCTATACATAGAAAACTATAAAACACTGATGAAAGAAATCAAAGAGGACACAAACAGATGGAGAAACATACCGTGTACATGGATTGGAAGAATCAATATTGTCAAAATGGCTATTCTACCCAAAGCAATCTATAGATTCAATGCAATCCCTATCAAGCTACCAACGGTATTTTTCACAGAACTAGACCAAAGAATTTCACAATTTGTATGGGAATACAAAAAACCTCGAATAGCCAAAGTAATCTTGAGAAAGAAGAATGGAACTGGAGGAATCAACCTGCCTGACTTCAGACTCTACTACAAAGCCACAGTCATCAAGACAGTGTGGTACTGGCACAAAGACAGAAATATAGACCAATGGAACAGAATAGAAAGCCCAGAGATAAATCCACGAACCTATGGACACCTTATCTTTGACAAAGGAGGCAAGGATATACAATGGAAAAAAGACAACCTCTTTAACAAGTGGTGCTGGGAAAACTGGTCAACCACTTGTAAAAGAGTGAAACTAGAACACTTTCTAACACCATACACAAAAATAAACTCAAAATGGATTAAAGATCTAAATGTCAGACCAGAAACTATAAAACTCCTAGAGGAGAACATAGGCAAAACACTCTCCGACATAAATCACAGCAAGATCCTCTATGACCCACCTCCCAGAATATTGGAAATAAAAGCAAAACTAAACAAATGGGACCTAATGAAACTTAAAAGATTTGCACTACAAAGGAAACTATAAGTAAGGTGAAAAGACAGCCCTCAGATTGGGAGAAAATAATAGCAAATGAAGAAACAGACAAAGGGTTAATCTCAAAAATATACAAGCAACTCCTGCAGCTCAATTCCAGAAAAATAAATGACCCAATCAAAAAATGGGCCAAAGAACTAAACAGACATTTCTCCAAAGAAGACATACAGATGGCTAACAAACACATGAAAAGATGCTCAACATCACTCATTATTAGAGAAATGCAAATCAAAACCACAATGAGGTACCATTACATGCCAGTCAGGATGGCTGCTATCCATAAGTCTACAAGCAATAAATGCTGGAGAGGGTGTGGAGAAAAGGGAACCCTCTTACACTGTTGGTGGGAATGCAAACTAGTACAGCCACTATGGAAAACAGTGTGGAGATTTCTTAAAAAACTGGAAATAGAACTGCCATATGACCCAGCAATCCCACTTCTGGGCATACACACTGAGGAAACCAGATCTGAAAGAGACATGTGCACCCCAATGTTCATCGCAGCACTGTTTATAATAGCCAGGACATGGAAGCAACCTAGATGCCCATCAGCAGATGAATGGATAAGGAAGCTGTGGTACATATACACCATGGAATATTACTGAGCTGTTAAAAAGAATTCATTTGAATCAGTTCTAATGAGATGGATGAAACTGGAGCCCCTTATACAGAGTGAAGTAAGCCAGAAAGATAAAGAACATTACAGCATACTAACACATATATATGGAATTTAGAAAGATGGTAACGACAACCCTATATGCAAAACAGAAAAAGAGACACAGAAATACAGAACAGACTTTTGAACTCTGTGGGAGAAGGTGAGGGTGGGATGTTTCAAAAGAACAGCATGTATACTATCTATGGTGAAACAGATCACCAGCCCAGGTGGGATGCATGAGACAAGTGCTCAGGCCTGGTGCACTGGGAAGACCCAGAGGAATCGGGTGGAGAGGGAGGTGGGAGGGGGGATCGGGATGGGGAATAAGTGTAAATCTATGGCTGATTCATATCAATGTATGACAAAACCCACTGAAATGTTGTGAAGTAATTAGCCTCCAACTAATAAAAAAAAAAAAAAAGAAATAAGTTCTCATTATAAAGATTGAGATTTTATAAATCACAATATAACCAAACCTATCATAGTATCATGTACCCATGGCTGAAATAATCCTAGTTTGGGTGTCAAAAGTCTAGGCAAATTTGGAATTTATGGAATTAAATATAATGTGGAAAATATGAAAAGAAATTAATTGAAAATTATAAGTGTTTTGAAGCATTAAATAGAGAGCACTTCGGGGACTTCCCTGGTGGTTAGTGGTTAAGACTCCGCCTTCCAAGGCAGGAAGTGTGGTTTCCATCCCTGGTCAGGGGCCAAGATCACACATGGCTTGGGGCCAAAAAAGCCAAAATATAAAACGGGAACAACACTGTAACAAATTCAATGAAGACTTTAAAAATGGTCCACATCAAAAAAAAAAAATTCTTTTTAAAGTAGAGTGTACCTCACAGAGTGAATGTTTGCACAATGTGGAGAACATGAGGTTGGAAGAAAGAGACTCTTAAGAAAGCTGATAAGAGATAGGAAATTTGAGTAAAAACCAACTGGATTTCTATCCTGCTAAGAATTACATGTCAGCCAGGTGATTATCTCCAGCAGTTATGACTTTGAGAAAAGGTAAGACATTTATCTCACAATGTGGATTTTCTAAACTGCTAAAGGATCATCATTAAAGAAGGGATATTAGTCACTCAGTCACGTCTGATTCCTTGCAATAACTTATTAGTCACTCAGTCACGTCCGATTCCTTGCAATAACTTAGACTGTAGCCCGCCAGGCTCCTCTGTCCATGGGATTCTCCAGACAAGAATACTGGAGTGGGAAGCCTTGCCTTCTCCGGCGAATCTTCCCAATCCAAGGATCAAACCTGGGTCTGCTGCATTTAAGGCAGATTCTTTACCATCTAAGTCACCAGGGAAGCTCTAAAGAAGGGATGGAGGGAGGTGTAACATTGAGAGAGAGTATTTAGAGTAGAGAACTCAGAAAATGGCAGGGAGGAATCAGTGAGGCAGCAGCTGTGACCTCTGCATATTCATGGTCAGTCAGGTTGTAAGTGATATGAGTATGACTGAACAAGCAGGGAGCAAGTCTGTGCAATCGGGGGGACTGAACCCTGACAATTAGACACGCAAGCTTTGCTCGATCCATCAGTTATCTTCAGGAAACATCCAAACTGAAGCCCATGCTTCTGATGAAGGAAAACAGCACTCCAGATGAAGTATAAGCACGAAATGCTTTAGGGGGAGAGGAGACTTAGGTAATCAATGTGCAGGTTTCAAGGATGCAGCTGCTCTATTTTAACATGGGAGGGAGCTGTCACTGGACATCAATATACTTTTCGGGACAGAAACCGCCGACTATGGAGTAGCCAACAATCCTTGAAGAAATTGTGAGGATGACAATTCCAGTGTGTAAAGAATTACAGCCAAGCCATCCTTTTAAAAGCTATATTCACCTGTGAATCTAGATTAATCTCACAAGGCAATTGCCTGTCTGGAGATATTTCTTATACAATAGCACGGTAATGCAGTAATCAATCAAAAATGCGTAACTGCTGACAGCCCAACACCTGTGTTTTTAAGGTCTGCATTCAAAATCAGTGGCACATGGCACAATAAAGATATCTTGAGTGGATTGCTCTTAACCCTTGAATTACTTTACATATATCTATGTTACTAGTCACAGAGTGTGGGGATGGAAATGCTTGCAAGCTACAGTATGGGGAATAAAAAAGGAAGTCATTAAACATTCAACTCTATGTCATTTTATGCTTTGAATTTTATGTGAATATAGTTTCAGATTTACTCGAAACTCATCATGAATTTTTCAGAACTGAGTAACTTACATAGACTTGTGCCGTGGAAATATTTTAATAATATAAGATGACAATTAAAAGAAAGTTTTTGTGCATATCTAAGCCTCATCTTAACAGTTAAAAATAAAGTCCAATCCTTTCTTACAGAAAAAGGACTGAGACTGTCAAAACACAGAAGCAACATTAGAATGAAATAAAAAAACTTCCACTAGACATAATCAGGGGAAAAAAAGACAATATAAATGTGATAATTAGCATATGACTTTTCATGGGTGACAGCATTTCTAAATTGCAGCCAAATCTAATTTTGTGCACTTTCAAATCTCTGCTCTAGATTGTCTGTATGAAGCAGACAAAAATATTGGTGATTTGATAGAATTAAATATGAGCTAACCTGGTTTCTGAGAGTGTCAGAATTTACAGAGATTCTCTATGAAATGACAAATACCTCTGAACATTGGTAATGTTGACTTAGATCTTCTCATTACAGCAAGCAATCAGTGTGCTTAAGTAAAACATTTTTGTAAACATACATCTCCCCATCAGTAACAGGGCGCCTGACCCCCTACATTCAGTGAAAGAGTAATTGTGTGAGAGAGAGATACAGAGAAAGTGAAATTCCAAGTGGAACCTAGAGTCTACAGATCCATCCAGCTACAATGAACCTGTAATAGTCAAGGGTTCACATATGTGGACTTCCCCAAGCTTGACTCTGCCTGGGTCTGACTACCCCTGAAACTAGGAAGAAAGAAGGAAGATGAATTTAGGCTGTATAGGACAGAATGACATCAACTACCAGTAATTATTGCAAAACACTGTCTTCAATGCTAAATAATCAAGTAAGAATTTTAAATTATGCTCTATTGGAAGACAACCAGCATGGGGTAATAGAAGCATCTATTAGTAAAAATGAGCCAAAATTTCCTTTCTCCCAATAGTAAATATTATTATTCCATTTACTAGATGAGGAATCAGAGGCTCGAATTGTTAAATGCAGCATTCTGAAAATCGAAAAGTAAACAACAGAATCGCACTCAAACAAAGACCTTCTTAACTCCTGATTTTTCTATGATTATGGTGATAGATAGATAGAAATCATTAGACAGAAATGCCCCTCACACATGCATGCCTGTAGATGATAAAATTAAATCGGAAATGAACTATCTTTGAACCAAATAATCGATTTCTTTTCATTCTTTCTGTTAACAGAATTAGCACTTGGAATCAGGAAAAAGATCTAATGAAACCAGGAAAAGAACTAGTGACAAACAAGGCACCATAGAAGCTTTGCCAATGTGAATTTGGAGTTTCCTTTCAGTACAAAAAGAGAAAAAAATGTAAAAGGAAGAAACCTGTTCTTTCTGCCCTCTTTTATTTCTACCAATAAAGACTGACTCTATTCTTTAAGAAGAGAAATTCAATTTTGCATTTTAAAAATGTCTCATAAAGCCTGTCATTGAAGGATTCTTAAGCTTATCTAAAAGTGTCATGTCAGGCTCGCTGGCTTCAGGCCCCTGGTGGCTCAGAATCTGCCTGCAATGCAAGAGAGCGGGGTTCGATCCCTGGGTTGGGAAGATCCCCTGGAGAAGGAAATGGCAACCCACTCCAGTATTCTTGCCTGGGAAATCCCATGGACAGAGGAGTCTGGAAGGCTACAGTCCAGGAGGTGGCAAAGAGTCAGACAGGACTAAACAGCAAACAGGAACCTGAGAAGCCGCGTGCAAGCGAGGGGACCAGCAAGCTGCTCCGATGAAAGGTCTACACCAGCTAACTCCTCCTGGCAGGAGGCGTGGCACATTCTGTGAGCGGCTGTTTCAATGGACCAAGAAGAGCTCTGGGGACAGCTGATGGGTTGGTCCAGGAGGCCGCCACACCTGTGTCCTGGGCATCCTGAATCTCGGCAGGCTCCTCCTGTCCCTCCCTGGAATCTCAGAGCCGCTGAAAGCATCACTCCGTCTCACTGTTACCCTGAAGGCTGAGATCCTTATGGTTCCAGCGAGTCCTGCTGCATGGAACGATCTTCCTGTCTTGCGTTTCTGCCAAGAGGTTAAGATAGTAATGAGAATAAAAATATTATTGTGGGATAGGAACAGATACTTTTTAAAAAAAAAATTTTAGCCACACCACACAGCATATAGGACCTTAGTTACCCAACCGGAAATCAAACCTGAGTCCCTTGCATTAGAAGCACGGAGTTTTAACCACTAGACCACCAGGAAAGTCCTGATAATTATAATTTTTTAAAATAAAAGAGCAACTTATTGAACTGAAAACCCTAGAGAGCATCATGTAAAATCTTGAAAATGGAAAGTGAATGTAATAAGGTAATTAGTAATAAAATTAATATGCAAAAATCAATATTAAAAATGAAACAACCATTTAAAATATAATTGAATTAAAAATCCCACTTACAACAGTAAAGAAAACACATTGAAAATCAAGATTGTCTTACAAAATGAAAAAACAAAAAACCCACAAAACTACCACATTAGCTAAATTTACTGAGCACTTATTGCCAGGAAATAGTCTATATCAAAACAACTTACACAAATAAAATTTTAAAACCTTTTGTTTGAATCAAAATAAAGATGTAAATAAATTTTAAAGCATAGCTTGCTCTTGGAGCTGATGAAATGAAACTAACAATTATCTCCTAATTGTGCTTAACATTTAATAGGATAACAATTTAACTAAACAGGCAGGGTTTGTTTGTTTGTTGTTGTTCATTTTTTTTTTCTTGAGGGTATCAAATTAATTTGCTTTTCTGGAAGAAAGAACAAATGAGAAGAGACAGAAAAAGTTCAAGAAATTTTCAGTAACAGAGAAACTTTTGTTCTACCAAGTTTTATTTTTAAAAGGTAGAGTAACTTTAAAAAGGGATTCCCTGTTGGCTCAGCAGTGAAGAATTCGCCTTCAGTGCAGGTTCAATCCCTGGGTGGGGAAAATCCCTGGAGAAGGACATGGTCCCCCACTCCAGTATTCTTGCCAGGGAAGTCCCGTGGACGGAGGAGCTGGCTGGGGCTACAGTCAGTGGACTCACAAAAGAGCTGGACAGGACTACACAACAACAACTCTTAAAAGCTGAGAAGTGTGGAGGGATTAAAAAAGATAGTGCATTATAGCAGCACAGATGAAATGAGAGCTAAGTGGGAACTGTCCCATTTATTTATTGCTGTAAGACACTCCACCTCAAAAGTTCCAGCAAGAAATCTACAGTTGGGGCAGGGCTCCGAGGGGCAGCCAACGTGTCCCTGCTCAGCGTCTGGCCTCGGACTGGGAAGACCCAGACTGCTGGTGGCTGGAACACCTGAGTGCCCTCACACATTTCTCTCTCTTTGCCTGTGATCTCACCACTTATCTTCTCCACTGATGGGTGTAGGACGCTTGGGCTGATTTTGGCGTTCATGACCCCCAAGGTACATGAGCCCAGGAAGAAGCTCTATTATATATTGCAGCTGCACTTCAGAAGTCACCAGTGTCACTCCTGCCATATTCTACCAGCCACGCTGGGTACACAGGCGTTCCCAGTTTGAAGGGGAGGAACCACAGACCCGTCTCTCAATGGAGGACAGTCGCTGCCATGTAGAAAGAAGGTGAGAAAGTGGGATCATATTGGTGTGTTACCATTGAAACATAAAATCTGTCATGGACGTGTGTGACCAACTTGATCATTTCAGATCAGTGAGAAAGGTATACAATAACCAGCGTGTCTAACTACAGGAAAAAAAAAGAAGCTCCTTGTTCACAAATAAGACTCACAGGAAAATAATGTCCACATCAAATAGCTAAAATTAAATAAAAGGACATCTTCTACATACAAGAAGTAACTTAGATAAATGTATTTCTAGTTCTGAAGTGCCCATGACTTTCCTAAGAAGACATGAAATCCATAAAAAGATAAAATTGTCTCCATATCAATTAAATCTTATATAAAGAAAGTTAAAATAGCCAAAACAAAATTAAACAAGACACTGAGAGAGTTTAAAAAAAAAAAAAAAGTAAGACAAAGGATTTATATCCTTACTTTACAAAAAAGTTCACAAAAAGATTAAAAAAAAAAGAAAATGTACAAAGTAAAAAATTTTGTAAGGGATACAAGCAATTATTTCACAGAAAATAGAAAAAAATTGGAAATGGCCAGAAAATATAGGGAAAGTACTGAAAACCATTCAAAATATAAGAAATGCATATCAAAAATAAAGACTGGATTTTGCTACAAAGACGTTCTTAAGTGTATCCACGTATTTTTTTAAGAGCAGAAGTAATTTCAGGGTGGTTGCATAGTATTTGTTCATCATTTATAAGACCAAACCTTTTCTTTCTTGCTCTTTTGCCCGGGTGAAATATTATTTCACATTGAAAGGACACTGAATATTGCCACATTTGACATGTGAATTGAAGGCTGTTTAGATACTAGAGGAAGTCATGAATATTTAAATGGAAAATTCTAGTTTGCATAATCTAAGAATAAAATTTGGGTGCTATAGAAAATGTTCAGACAGAAAATTCAGGCAGTTTCAAATCTCGAGACTTCAAAGTTTTTGTTCCTGTAACAATCAAAGGAAAGCACAGAGAAGAATAAAACTGAATTTGTTCAAGAGACTAAAATGCTATGATAGTAAATGTAGATTACCAATAAAAGAAGTTGAGGTTGAAAACATCTGTTTCATTGTTAACTCTGAGCAGCTGATATTGAAGAGCTTCTTTTGTTATTCATTTCTGTAGTGTGTACATCCTTAGATTTAAATAACAAAAACAGGTGATTATGATGATAGATAAATACGCCCCTACCACATGCATGCCCGTGGGTGATAAAATTAAACCAGAAATGAACTATCTTTGGATCAAATAATCAATTTCTTTTCAATCTTTTTGTTAACAGAATTAGCAGTTGGAATCATGAAAAAGATCTAATAAAACCAGGAAAAGATCTAGTGATAAACAAGGCACCGTAGAAGCTTTGCCAATATGAATTTTGTGTTTCCTTTCAGTTCAAAAAGAGAAAAAAATGTAAAAAGAAGAAACCTATTTTTTCTGCCCTCTTATTTCTACCAGTAAAGACTGACACCATTCTTTAAGAAGAGAAATTCAATTTTGCATTTTAAAAATGTCTTAGAAAGCCTACCATTGAAGGATGATTCAGTTCAATTGAGTTCAGTTCAGTCGCTCAGTCGCATCCGACTGTTTGCGACCCCATGTATTGCAGCATGTCAGGCCTCCCTGTCCATCGCCAACTGCCGGAGTCTACCCAAACCCATGTCCATCGAGTCGATGATGCTATCCAACCATCTCATCCTCTGTCGTCCCCTTCTCCTCCTGCCCCCAATCTTTCCCAGCATCAGGGTCTTTTCCAATGAGTCAACTCTTCCCATCAGGTGGCCAAAGTATTGGAGTTTCAGCTTCAGCATCAGTCCTTCCAATGAACAACCGGGACTGATCTCCTTTAGGATGGACTGGTTGCATCTCCTTGCTGTCCAAGGGACTCTCAAGAGTCTTCTCCAACACCATAGTTTAAAAGCATCAATTTTTTGGCACTCAGCTTTCTTCACAGTCCAACTCTCACATCCACACATGACCACTGGAAAAACCATAGCCTTGACTAGACAGACCTTTGTTGGCAAAGTGATGTCTCTGCTTTTTAATATGCAATCTAGGTTGGTCATAACTTTCCTTCCAAAGAGTAAGTGTCTTTTAATTTCATGGCTGTAATTACCATCTGCAGTGATTTTCGAGCCCCCACAAATAAAGCCTGACACTGTTTCCGCTGTTTCCCCATCTATTTCCCATGAAGTGATGGGACCAGATGCCATGATCTTAGTTTTCTGAATGTTAAGCTTTAACCCAACTTTTCCACTCTCTTCTTTCATTTTCATCAAGAGGCTTTTTAGTTCCTCTTCACTCTCTGCCATAAGGGTGGTGTCATCTGCATATCTGAGGTTATTGATATTTCTCCCGGCAATCTTGATTCCAGCTTGTGCTTCTTCCAGTCCAGCATTTCTCATGGTGTACTCTGCATATAAGTTAAATAAGCAGGGTGACAATATACAGCCTTGATGTACTCCTTTTCCTATTTGGAACCAATGATGCTGTGAAAGTGCCGCACTCAATATTGCAGCAAATTCGGAAAACTCAGCAGTGGCCACAGGATTGGAAAAGGTTAGTTTTCATTTCAATCCCAAAGAAAGACAATGCCAAAGAATGCTCAAACTGCTGCACAACTGCACTCATCTCACAGTCTAGTAAAGTAATGCTCAAAATTCTCCAAGCCAGGCTTCAGTGAACCGTGAACTTCCAGATGTTCAAGGTGGTTTTAGAAAAAGCAGAGGAACTAGAGATCAAATTGCCAACATCCACTGGATCATCAAAAAAGCAAGAGAGTTCCAAAGAAACATCTATTTCTGTTTTACTGACTATGCCAAAGCCTTTGATGATTAAACTTATCTGAAAGTGTCACGTCAGGCTCATTGGCTTCAGCTCCCAGGTGATTCAGACGGTAAAAAATCTGCCTGCACTTCCTGGGTCAGGAAGATCCCCTGGAGAAGGAAATGGCTAACCACTCCAGTATTCTTGCCTGGAGAATCCCATGGACAGAGGAGCCTGACGGACTAAAACCCATGGGGTCACGAAGAGTCAGACATGAGATAGCAACTAATGTTTCCTTGTAAAAAGTAAAACTGTCTACTTATAGGACATTTCTACTTGCAAAGGGTCATCTCTTGAGCATCTCTATTATATCTTGATTTCTAATGCATTTCTTTTTTGTCATTTACTTCATTTCCTATCAGCATATTCTGTGTCTTTTGCATCTTTCCCTGACTTCTTCATTTGGATGTTTGCATAATAATTTTTAAACTTGAGTGATTTTTTATTTAACTTATACACCTAAAACTCTAAATTTCCACAGGATCTTCTTGAACTACATCACTGAAGTTTTGATTGGTAGCATTTTTGTTACTTTTCAGTGCTATCTTGTGGAAGAAAGGTATAAGCTCCTCGTCTTGTAAGTAAGCAGAAAAATGAAGCCGTGCATCTCTTATTCAGCCCAATTCAGTGAAAACACAGAAATCCAGGTCTTAGCTAATGCTCAATCTATTAAGATGCCTTAATGTAATTCCAGAGGAAATGCCTTCTGTCAAATGTTGACTCCCCAGAAGCCTTCAAAAACATGTGAATCAAGAAAAACTGAGCTTATTAGATTTGTTGCAGTAATACTTGACAGAATCTAAATAGTGTCTCATATTGAGGAAATTAAGGAAGAAAATTTGCAAGGATTCAGGATCTAGGCTGGACAATTCTTTCCAGTCTGGTATCTAGTTTGGTTTGGACAGAGTTTATAACACCCTGTAAATTCAATGTTATTTCTTACTTGTTTTATGAGACAGTCTGAAGTTTGGTTTTCTTTTTGTTTTCAAGTGTAACTTTATCTTTCAGTTATTGATTTCTGGCTAATTGCACTCTAATCAAAGAAGTTAACTTCTTGCATGACACTTATTTTAAAAAAAACAGCTTAAGATTTGTGGCCTATTGGGTATGCAATTTCTGTCATTTCATGCTTGGGAAAAATTTACATCCTCTAACTTGGCAATATACAATCAAGTTTCATGTTGTTTAAATATTCTTTAATCTTAAGTACTTTTTGCCAATTTAAACAATTGTTTTCAATAATGGTGAGTTTGTCAGTCTCTCCTTACAGAGATGATAGCTCTCTGTATTTGGATACAATGATAGCTCTGTATTTGGTACAATGATAGCTCTTTGTATTTTTGTCAGTTGATATCTTTATTTTCATTAGTTAATCAATTTCTCTTTTTTCCCTCACAATGTTTTATATACTTTTTTGTTTCCCAACAATGCTTGTAACTTATAAATTCTACCTTGATTCTTAGTGGACTTAATCTTGAAATTTTGCTATGCATGCTTAAATTATTGAGGGCTAAAATGATTCATTATTTCTACTCTGTTTTTTTAAATTTATTTTTTATTTGGAGGAAAATCCCTTTATAATATTGTGTTGGTTTCTGCCATATAACACAAGTCTGTCATAATTATATATATATACATATCCTCTCCATGTATATATATAATGATATATATCCTTTCCTCTTTACTCTCCTTTTAAATAAATCAGAATATTAAAATTATCTTACTCTAACTTTCTCATTCCAGTCCACCTACCTTAAAGTTAGGGTGCTATTGTTCAGACGCTAAGTCATGTCCAGCTGTTTGCACACCCATGGCCTGCAGCACGCCAGGCTTCCCTGTCCTTCACTTTCTCCTGGTGTTTGCTCAAACTCATGCCCATTGAGTCAGTGATGCCATCCAACCATCTCATCCTCTGTCATCCCTTCTCCTCTTGCCCTCAGTCTTTCCCAGCATCAGGCTCTTTCCAATGAGTGGGCTCTTTGCATGTCATGTGGTCAAAGTACTAGAGCTTCAGCTTCAGCATCAGTCCTTCTGATGAATATTAAAGGTTGATTTCCTTTAGGATTGACTGGTTTGATCTCCTTGCTGTACAAGGGACTCTGAAGAGACTTCTCCAGCATCTAAAAAAATTGGGATGAAGTCTTTATAAATTCCATATCTTATTATTAATGTAATGTTTGATATTATAATGTATTTCCTTCCTTTCATTTTTGTTTTACATGTATTATAGGAGCCAATTGGGAGAAACCTCACTGGGGAATGTCAACCAGTTCTCATCTTGAAATGAATATCACTAATTTAAAATCTTTCTCCTTGACTCCAAAGATACAGCATCATAAGTGCCTATGTCCTTGGTGTATCATAGATGTGATGTGGTAGGAATTGATACCAAATCCAGATAAGAACAGGGTTTATTGTCATTAAGATCTCAAATCTGTATTGCCACATTTTTTCATTTGAGTTTAAAATTTTTAAGAGTGTGAAGTGTGAGGTGTAATGATTTCTACTTTGTACAAATTATATATAATCTTTGAATATTTTCAAACTTGAAATTTATTTTTCTAGTTTAATTTTGAGTGGCTGTCTTTAAAACATATGAATGACACAAAACATAAACATTAATGGAACAATCTATCAGATGTCAAATGTATAGCTTTTGCCAATATTTTGCTTTTAGTATTTGTCTGTATTTTTGTCACTAAGTCGTGTCTGACTCTTGGCCACCCCGTGGACTGTAGCCCATAAGGCTACTCTGTCCATGGGATGTCCCAGGCAAGAATACTGGAGTGGGTTGCCATTTTCTTCTTCAGGGGACCTTTCTGACCCTGGGATCAAACCTGTGTCTCTTGTATTACAGGCAGATTCTTTACCACTGAGCCACCAGGAAAGCCCAAAGACTGGTAACCTGTTCTTTTATTCCTTGATAAAGTAACCCATTCCTATCCAAATGTAAATATTTTGGTTGTTATTTAAGTATGTGCAGTATCTCAGATAACCAGAGTTTAATAAAATATGACCGTCAAGGCATGAGTTATTCTTCATCAAATATGTACCTCCCTTCAATCCCTCTGGCTTCATGGGAAACCATAAGGAGGTCAAACAACAAAACTGACAAGTGGATCAAGGAATAAAAGACAAGAGAATTTGAGAACAGACAGTCATCCAGTAAGGATTCAAGGACAGAAGTCAAGTCTAAATAGAAAAGTGATGCTGCCTTAAGAATCAAGGAGTTAATTGCCATTTAAGTATATAAACCAATGTAATAACTCCAAGAAACCAAAGAGTCAAAGTTCAAAAGTCTAGGCAGATACAGAAACTGTTGAATAAAAAGGCATACTTCTTATCCTGCAGGAATTTGGAGAAATTTGCTGTTATCTCAGTGAAAGCAGCCACTGGCTTCTGATTATTGTGAGTTCAATAAGAATTTCATGTGAGAGGCCCTTGTCAACATGGAAAATATTGATCTAGTGGAATTTAATTAATTAATAGGGCAAAAGTGGAGATAATTGAAGCAACACCTCTAGCTCTCTGAAATACGTGAAAACATTTTATGATCATTACCAAAATAAGTTTGTCATATAGAGCAGAAGATATTCAAAATAATCTGTTCTTGATGTCAACAGGCTAAGTTTGCTTTTGCTGGGCTTCAAAATAAAACATCTAGTGATTTTATTTTTCCCAAACGTGATTAACTTCACAAATGTCAGCTGTTAGGAATTAGAGAGTTATTTGATATCCAGATGTAACCTTCTAGCAACACATTCTAGAAATTAACAAAATTTTTCACTTAGATTAAAAAGAAACTTTTGGAACAACGTTTGAAGGCCCAAAAGGTTTTAATACAACAGATGGACTCAGAATATGTTTCTGTGTCAGAAGATGATTTACTCATTGTGTGTTGACCTTTTCATTAATTAGTGGTTTAAATGGTTTTACTTCATGAAGTAAATGAACTCAAGGGTGAGTGTTATTTTGTTACAGTAAAGTCTTTAAAATATGTTAACTGTTGGAACTAGTGTTTGAGTATTGAGTATTTGAGTATCATTACTCAAAACCTATTTGCATGGCAATCACTATTGCAGTAGATTATTTCAAATACAGATATCAGAATGTCTAATAAGACATGTAACATATTTTTCTCTTAAAATTATCTCAATACTAGTGAGATGATTTTACTCAGACTGAGCACAATACTTACATTCATGTTAATATAAAGCAAAATGCAGATGCTTTATATTTCATCATGGAAGTTAATCCATTTTTAACAAATGCTTAAAAAGTCTCCAGCAAAAGTGTAGCTACAGAACACCTTTGATGTTCTTTTGTCACTAAGTTGTGTCTGACTCTTCTGTGACCCCATCGACTGGAGCCTGTGAGGCTCCCCTCTCTCCATGGGATTTCCCAGGCAAAATGGAGTGGGTTGCCATTTCCTTCTCCAGGGGATCTTCCCAACCCAAGGAGGGAAACTGCGTCTCCTGCACTGGCAGATAGATTCTCTACCACTGAGCCACCAAGAAAGCCCACAGAATATCTTTAGCTCTTGTCTTATATGAACACCTACTATTAGTGAATTAGGGTCTCCCTGGTGGTTCAGAAGGCAAAGAATCTGCCTGCAATGTGGAAGACTTGGATCTGATCACTGGGTTGGGAAGATTCCCTGGAGGAGGGCAGGGCAACCCACTCCAGTATTCTTGCCTGGAGAATCCCATGGAGGGAGGAGCCTGGTGAGCTGCAGTCCCTGGGGTCGCTGGGAGTCGGACACACTGAAGGACTCAGCACACAGCACTTAGCCTGGGACTCAGTACATGACTCTGCTCATAATTCAGCTAACACAATTGTAACTACAGTCAAGACTCTGCTGTCCAGAAAGGATAACGTAAATGTGCCTCATATTAGAATGCAAATCAGCTTTTAAAAATTTTAAAGCAAAGAATTTCAATGATACAGTCTCTAGAGATCACCATCCTGGGATATAGATTAAGGCACAGAAGATTAGCTCAGTCTAGTTCAGTTCAGTCTCTCAGTCATGTCTGACTCTTTGCGACCCCAAGGACTGCAGCACACTAGGCTTCCCTAGTGCTTCCCATCACCAACTCCCAGAGTTTACCCAAACTCATGTCCATTGCATCGGTGATGCCATCCAACCACCTCATCCTCTGTTGTCCCCTTCTCCTCCCAACTTCAATCTTTCCCAACATCAGCATCTTTTCCAATGAGTCGATTCTTCACATCAGGTGGCCAAAATATTGGAGTTTCAGCTTCCGCATCAGTCCTTCCAATGAATATTCAGGACTGATTTCATTTAGGATGGACTGGTTGGATCTCCTTGCAGTCCAAGGGACTCTCAAGAGTCTTCTTCAACAAAACAGTTCAAAAACATCGATTCTTCGGCACTCAGCTTTCTTTATATCCCAACTCTCACATCCATACGTGACTACTGGAAAAACCATAGCTTTGACTAGATGGACCTTTGTCAGCAAAGCAATGTCTCTGCTTTTTAATGTCTCTCTCTCTCTTTTTTTTTTTTTAATAGGCAGCTCCCCTGGTGGCTCAGATGGTAAAGTGTCTGCCTGCAATGTGGGAGACCCAGGTTCGATCCCTGGGTCTGGAAGATCCCCTGGAGAAGGAAATGGCAACCCACTCCAGTACTCTTGCTTGGAAAATTCCATGGACTGAGGAGCCTGGTAGGCTACAATCCACGGGGATGCAAACAGTTGGACACTACTGAGCAAGTTCACTTTCTCCTTTTTAATATGCGGTCTAGGTTGGTCGTAACTTTTCTTCCAAGGAGCAAGTGTCTTTTAATTTCATGGCTGCAATCACCATCTGCAGAGATTTTGGAGGTTAAGAAAGCCATTAAAAAAAAATGAGAAAGCTGAGTGCCAAAGAATTGATGCTTTTGAACTGGGGTGTTGGAGAAGACTATTGAGAATCCCTTGGACTGCAAGGAGATCAAACCAGTCAATCCTAAAGCAAATCAGTCCGATGCTAAAGTTAAAACACCAGTACTTTGGCCACCTGATGCAAAGAACCGACTCATTGGCAAAGACCCTGATGCTGGGAAAGATTAAAGCAGGAGGAGAAGGTGACGACAGAGGATAAGATGGTTGGATGGCATCACCGACTTGACTCACATGAGTCTGAGTCGATGAAGGGCAGGGAAGCCTGGAGTGCTGCAGTCCATGGGGTCACGAGATTCAGACATGAGTGAGTGACTGAACTGAACTGAACATTGACTTGATCTAAGATATAATCAAAGTTTGTACACTGAATTTGGTTTTTGTGTTTGTCCATTTAGTGAGTCTTAATCTACAAAATTCACCCAATGTTTTCCCTGACAATTTATTTCAAAAGGCATGTTCTTCCTAAATTGTTAATTTTATTCCAGGGTTCTGAATGTGTTTATGTCTCTTAGGATTGGGTTTCAAACCAACAGGGATTCCTCAACAATACTGGGTGATTGTTTGCTCTTTTTAAGTAGTACATAAAGAAGTCTATCATCTGGAAAATGTTGGCCATGCTGAGTTCGCTCACTTGGTTACCATGGTGATCACAGGCTCTCCCCAAGCACAGGTAAGTGTTTCCCTTTGTTATTAATGAGTAAAACCTGGTAGGTAATTGGGTCCCACTTGAATAACTTTTTCAACTGTCTCTCTTCCAGTCTTTTAGTATCTGTTGATGGTTTTCACCAGAATCTGTTTTTGTGTTGGCAGTCCTGTGATGATTTTTCTAATCTATCTTCACTTCTACATTAAATAGCTGAAATTATTTTTATAGAGAATTGTTTTCTTTTTTCCCCCTTCTCTTTTTCGTGTGACATTAATTTCATGAATAATCTAAATTGTATCCTACTCTGATTAAACATGTTTTTTATTGTTCCAGAACAAAGAGTAAGGTTTTTCAGTACTCAAGTCTACTTGAAATCTCCCCACTGAAGTGACCATGAGGTGCTTGACAGTGTGACTCAGGGGAGTCAGTTTTTTAAAAAAAATCACAAATTACTGGTTGTGTATAGTAATTTAAGGGAAAATTTTAAACATACTTACTCAGACAAACAGATCTTTTAAAAGGGCTGTGAATCATGAGCTGCTAAAATTCAGACAAACATTACTTAAACAATTCAAAATGTTCAGTTAATTGCTTGTTGTGTTTAAATATATTTATAGGGACATCTCACCCACTGAGTTACCTCTGTTATTTTCAACAATGAACTTCCTGAATTTGAGTTTTCCAAATTAATGGTACAAAGTCCTGGTAGTTTCTGAAAGCTTCAAATAGAAAAAGCTGTGAACACTGAAGCGATGTCTATACATTTAACAACAAAATTGATACAACAAAAGTACATGAAAAATCTTTACTTCATTGCTTAATTTGTATTTGTGCTCTTACAATAATTTTAAAATAAATTTTAATTATTTTGATAAAATAATACATTCTAGTGGCACAAAATTAGATAGGAAATCTCCTTCTCACCTCCTTCCACAGACATTTGACCAGTTACCTTTCCAAGGACCTTGGATATCTTAAGTATTGACTGTATACACAAATCTAAATGTATTTGTATGAATATGTATAAATACATGGACACACACACTTCTGTTATTTTTCACAAATTATAGCAAACAACTGAGTGACTAACACTGACAATGATAGCAAACTGTACATAATTATCTGTGTCTCACTTGTTTAGTTATCAGTATATTTTAGAAATTCTGTGAGAGAATATGCATGAAGCTGAGAATATTTAGCAGCTGCATGGCATTTTATCAAAGCATCATAATTCACTTAAGTAGTTTTTATGAGATATTTAGATATTTATACCACTCCTAATCTTTACTATTTTAAAGAATGCTTCAACAACATTCAAAAATAAATTCTTAGAAATTGCATTTCTGAGTGAAAGAATTTCCATTTTAATTGTTCTGAGTCTCTTCAAATTCCCTTCCCATGGAAGCTCTATGTTACCTTTCCACCATTAGACATGAGTGTCCTTGCTAACTGTTTTTATATATTATGCTTCTCTCCTTCAAACAACTATTAAATTACAATCTGTGTTAACCCATTGTTGTTGCTTAATCACTCAGTCGTGTCCAACTCTTTTGCAACCTCATGGACAGTAGCCCGCCAGGCTCCTCTGTCCATGGTATTTCCCAGGCAAGAATACTGGAGTGGGTTGCCATTTCCTTTTCCAGGGGTTCTTCCCAATCCAGGGACTGAAAATACATCTCCTGCACTGGCAAGCAGACTTTTTACCTCTCAGCCATGAGAGAAGCCCTACGCTTACAAAAAGCGTACATTAAAGGATATTCAAATTTTACCAAATCAGTTCAGTTCAGTCGCTCAGTCAGGTCCAACTCTTTGCAACCCCAGGAACCTCAGTAAGACAGGCCTCCTTGTCCATCACCAACTGCCGGAGTCTACCCAAGTCCATGTCCATTGAGTTGGTGATGCCATCCAACCATGTCATCCTCTGTCGTCCCCTTCTCCTCCTTCCCTCAATCTTTCCCAGCATCAGGGTCTTTTCAAATGAGTCAGCTCTCGCATCAGGTATCCAAATTATTGGAGTTTCAGCTTCAACATCAGTCCTTCCAATGAACACTCAGGACTGATCTCCTTTAGGATGGACTGGTTGGATCTCCTTGCAGTCCAAGGGACTCTCAAGAGTATTTTCTCCAACACCATAGTTTAAAAGCATCAGTTGTTCAGCGCTCAGCTTTCTTTGCAGTTCAACTCTCACTTCCATACGTGACTACTGGAAAAACCATAGCCTTGACTAGATGGACCTTGGTTGACAAAGTAATGTCTCTGCTTTTTAATATGTTGTCTAGGTTGGTCATAACTTTCCTTCCAAGGAGTAAGTGTCTTTTAATTTCATGGCTGCCATCACAATCTGCAGTGATTTTGGAGCCCCCAAAAATAAAGTCAGCCACTGTTTCCAATGTTTCCCCGTCTATTTGCCATGAGTGATGGGACCGTTTGCCATGATCTTAGGTTTCTGAATATTGAGCTTTAAGCCAACTTTTCCACTCTCCTCTTTCACTTTCATCAAGAGGCCCTTTAGTTCTTCTTCACTTTCTGCCATAAGGGTGGTGTCATCTGCATATCTGAGGTTATTGATATTTCTCCCAGCAATCTAGATTCCAGCTGTGCTTCCTCCAACCCAGCGTTTCTCATAATGTACTCTGCATATAATTTAAACAAGCAGGGTGACAATATACAGCCTTGATATACTCCTTTTTCTATTGGGAACCAGTCTGTTGTTCTATGTCCAGTTCTAACTGTTGCTTCCTGACCTGCATACAGGTTTCTCAAGAGGCAGGTAAAGGGTCTGGCATTCCCATCACTTTCATAATTTTCCACAGTTATTGTGATCCACAGAGTAAAAGGCTTTGGCATAGTCAATAAAGCAGAAAGATGTTTTTCTGGAACTCTCTTGCTTTTTTGATGATCCAGCAGATGTTGGCAATTTGATCTCAGGTTTCTCTGCCTTTTCTAAAACCAGCTTGAACATCTGGAAATTCACGGTTCACTGAAGCCTGGCTTGGAGAATTTTGAGCATTACTTTACTAGTGTGTGAGATGAGTGCAATTGTGCGGCAATTTTAGCATTCTTTGGCATTGCCTTTCCTTGGGACTTGAATGAAAACTGACCTTTTCCAGTCCTGTGGCCACTACTGAGTTTTCCAAATTTGCTGGTGTACTGAGTGCAGCACTTTCACAGCATCATCCTTCAGGATTTGAAATAGCTCAACTGGAATTCCATCACCTCCACTAGCTTCCTAAGGCCCACCTGACTTCACATTCCAGGATGTCTGGCTCTAGGTGAGTGATCACACCATCATGATTATCTGGGTCATGAAGATCTTTTTTGTATAGTTCTGAGTATTCTTGCCACCTCTTCTTAATAACTTCTGCTTCTGTTAGGTCCATACCATTTCTGTCCTTTATCGAGCCCATCTTTGCATGAACTGTTCTCTTGGTATCTCTAATTTCCTTGAAGAGATCTCTAGTCTTTCCCATTCTTTTCTTTTCCTCTATTGCTTTGTATTGATCACTGAGGAAGTCTTTCTTATCTCTCCTTGCTGTTCTTTGGAATTAGGCATTTGAATGGGAATATCTTTCCTCTTCTCCTTTGCTTTTCACTTCTCTTATTTTCACAGCTATTTGTAAGGCCTCCTCAGACAAGTCATTTTGCTTTTTTGCATTTCTTTTTTCTTGGGGATGGTCTTGATTCCTGTTTCCTGTACTATGTCATGAACCTCTGTCTGTAGTTCATCAGGCACTCTGTCTATCAGATCTAGTCCCTTAAATCTATTTCTCACTTCCATTGTATAGTCATAAGGGATTTGATTTAGGTCATAGCTCAATGGTCTAGTGATTTGCCCCACTTTCTTTGATTTAAGTCTGAATTTGGCAATAAGGAGTTCACGATCTGAGTCACAGTCAGCTCCCAGTCTTGTTTTTGCTGACTGTATATAGCTTCTCCATCTTTGACTGCAAAGAATATAATCAATCTGATTTCAGTGTTGACCATCTGGTGATGTCCATGTGTAGAGTCTTCCCTTGTGTTGTTGGAAAAGGGTGTTTGCTGCGATCAGTGCGGTCTCTTGGCAGAACTCTATCAGCCTTTGCCCTGCTTCATTCTGTACTCCAAGGCCAAATTTGCCTGTTACTTCAGATGTTTTTTGACTTCCTACTTTTGCATTCCAGTCCCCTATAATGAAAAGGACATCTTTTGGGGGTGTTAGTCCTAGAAAGTCTTGTAGGTCTTCACAGAACCATTCAACTTCAGCTTCTTCAGCATTTCTGGTCAGGGCATAGATTTGGATTACCGTGATATTGAATGGTTTGCCTTGGAAATAAACAGAGATCACTCTGTCGTTTTTGAGATTGCATCCAAGTACTGCATTTTGGACTCTTTTATTGACTATGATGGCTACTCCATTTCTTCTAAGGGATTCCTGCCCACAGTAGTAGATATAATGGTCATCTGAGTTAAATGAACCCATCCTAGTCCATATTAGTTTGCTGATCCTTAGAATGTCGATGTTCACTCTTGCCATGTCCTGTTTGACCACTTCCAATTTCCTTGATTCATGGACCTAACATTCCAGGTTCCTATGCAATATTGCGCTTTATAGCCTCAGACCTTGCTTCTATCATCAGTCCCATCCACAACTGGGTGTTGTTTTTGCTTTGGCTCCATCCCTTCATTCTTTCTGGAGTTATTTCTCCACTGATCTCCAGTAGCATATTAGGCACCTACCGACCTGGGTAGTTCATCTTTCAGTGTCCCATCTTTTGCCTTTTCATACCGTGGTCCACTAGAGAAGGGAGTGGCAAACCACTTCAGTAAGCTTGCCTTGAGAACCCCACGAACAGTATGAACAATATTTTACCAAATATCATTTGACTATTACCTGGTGCGTGGGACTGAGGAAGGTGCTCACAACACTGTTGATTTCCTCCATTAATCAGGTACATGTTAGTGTTATGAGAAGAACCCAAAGACTATGTTAATGTTATGATTGACCACATCAGTTTCTATGACAGAGTGACACCTGTGAAACTGGGCAATAGAAGTGGGTGGAGATGAAATGGTCTCACCGACAAACAACTCCAAATATAAGCATTTATTTTCATGAGTGGAAGGGACACTGCTCCAATCCCCCTGTATTAATTTTGTTCCTTTCCAGGCAGAATAGAAGGGCTATGTTTGTGTTCCCCATTCTTCTCCGACCCCTGGAGACATCTCTTGGGAAATCATACAAAATTTCATGAAAGATTTAATGAATCTCTGTCACCACCAAGCAATTTTCCTGTACAAACAAAAACTCTTTGCTCCCTAGGGCCAACCCCACTATTTCATAGTGCAATATCTCAGTTTTCATTTCTGTGGCAGAATGCCTGCCAGCTGATCTTACAACTGGGCTTACAAGAATTTAAATTCCTCAATGTATGTCATGTTATGTCTCTGATAGATTGATAATTAGCAAATACTATTTTTTTAATTATTGAACATCATCTTTGAAATAATGTATAATATTAAATACTGCTGTGCTTGCATATAATCTGTAGTCATAGCTACTAAGAAATAATTGTGGAAGATAACAAACAGGTTCAGTTGTAGACTACTAGGAAAAATTGCCAGCATCACACAGTGAGTACTGTAGTCTTGATTTATGTATTGATGACCTGAAAGATGGGGGAAAATAATTAAGCAATTAAAAACAAACACATATCCTGTGCTAGTCAGTAAATTTTCTTCCACAGAACAGAATGTAAAATTTATAAGGTATGTAACAACATCTAAGTACACACATATCTCCAAATAAAACAAAAATAAAATACATATACATATTTTGAAATTAACTTTTCTGCTTGATCTCAACTCACTTCTTATACTGATGAAAAGAAAAAAATGGCACCCATAATTGAGTGGTATGTTTTTATTTTTTGTCATTTGAGCACAAGTCTTCGCAAGCTTCAAAAACTTCAAATTGAATAATAATAACACAGTTTCTAGAAATTATCACTTCCTTATTCTGTTTCAGTTTGACTTAGCTCTCAAGTGATGATGGACAAATATAGACTCAAGTTTGGACCATTTGATGATCAAAATATTTATCTATTTCTCAAATTTTCAATGTAAGTCAATTCTGTGCCATGACAACTCTATCAAGAAGTTAGAAATGCATATGATAGCTGTGGATTCAATAGTGTTATTTTAAAGTGGGAATTCTGTGACCACACTTCAACAGTAGGACAATAGTATGAATGATTAAAGTAACAGAAGATAAAAAATTAAAATCAATTAGTTCTTTGAAGAGTATTTGGAAAGCCAAAGAAAACACACAGAAAATGCATCTGAGTCTGGACATTTGACTAACAGACTCTGAAATTCAAGGCTGATAGTGATAATTCCACCCACAAAACAACAATAAGAGAATGCTATCCATTATAACATTCTCCCATCAATAGTTGTCACATTGATTATATGATTTTTTTCACATTGTCTCCCCTCTTAAAGTAAAATACAAAATGGAGACTATACTTGAGAATTCCCTGAGCAGACAAAACCATTCAAGCTATGTAAGCAAAACTCAATCTAGCTTGATTCATGAACTTAACATTATTTCTTTTTTTTTTTTCTATTTTGGTCTTTTTTTTTTTTTTTTCATTTATTTTTATTAGTTGGAGGCTAATTACTTTACAATATTGAAGTGGGTTTTGTCATGCATTGACATTAATCAGCCATGGAGTAACATGTATTCCCTATCCTGATCCCCCCTCCCACCTCCCTCTCCACCCGATTCCTCTGGGTCTTCCCAGTGCACCAGGCCCGAGCACTTGTCTCATGCATCCAGCCTGGGCTGGTGATCTTTAACATTATTTCTTAAATGCCCCTGATCATCAGAAAAGAAACGTAAGTCATCTTCATAAAATGGCATAAAATAACCAGTTTTAACTAATCCCCTTCCACCTGAAAGCCCCCATTGGAATAACCAATCATGGTAGATATTAAACAGCCTCCTCGTTTTCACTTAATAATTCATCTTGTGACATTCTTCCCTTGTGGGCTCTCCTGGTGGCTCAGCTGGTACAGAATCTGCCTGAAACATGGGAGACCTGGGTTCGATCCCTGGGTTGGGAAGATCCCCTGGAGAAGGGAAAGGCTACCCACTCCAGTATTCTGGCCTGGAGAATTCCATGGACTCTATAGTCCATGGGGTCACAAAGAGTCAGACACAACTGAGCAACTTTCACTTTCATGACATTCTGCCTCTGAACTTCATAGCAGGTTGGGTTCTAGGACTCTCAGTTCATTAAACGGTTCTTTTATGCCCAGGAAAATAAATCCGGTTTTACTGCTCTGGTGATATTAATTTTGCTACTTCTATATTTTTGGCATAGCTATGCAGGCCAATAGTTAGGAAGCAGCTTGTTATGAGTTAAACTTTTATATAAAGACACATTTGTGCTTCAAACCTATGAAAATACAGTTACTGTCATTATTCATGGGTTCAGTGATTATTTACCAATCTGCCTGTTGACAAAATGCATTTTAACCTCAAACAATGTGTGTGCCACTTTTCAGATCATTTTTGCAGACATGTGCAGAGGGGTGAAAGGTTTGAGTAGTCCCATGTGACCTTTCCCACTTCGCGTTTCAGCTCATGCTGTACATGTCCTTTTCTTGGTGTCTTTCATACCAGTGTTTTTTTTCCCCCATTTTTGTGGTTTCTGTTGGGGATTTCATGATTTTAAATGGCCTATGAGTGTCCTAATGAAGTGTTGTGTAGGATTCCTAACCACAAGAAAAATACGATGAACCTTAGAGAGAAAACACTTGGATTTGGATTACTTAAGCTCCCTCTGGGCATGAATTACTGTTCTGCTGTCCGAGAATTCAGTGTTCATGAATCAACAATAAGTACTAAATAAGGTGTCTTTAAACAGAAGCACACATAAAGCAAAGTTACGTATTGAATTGATTCGTTGTCAAAAAATATTGTGACCAGAGGCTGAAGGAAACCTAATTCTTTTCCCTTGAGGAGCAATGGTTCAATATTCACTAATTCAGTGTTTAAGGTGACTTCATAGAATAGAAAAATAGTGGATAACAAGAATCACTATATTTAGATATAGCCAGATTATTTTTCAGGTTTTATACAGAAAGTACTTACACTCTTTATTCTTTTAAATTTGTTGTTCATCTGAATTTCTCTAGGGTTTTAAGCTTTGTCTCGAGGATGCTGAAGTCTTTTTTCTCTCCTTCTCATGTCTACCATCATGTCTGCCACATGGGGGTACGGGCTGAATGATGAATGTCTTGAAAACATAAAGCTTTAAAAATATTAGCAGCATGTTCACAAAACATACATAGATACCAAGAAGGTTGGCTATTTTCACTTGCAATCAATGTAAGTCTTAGTTTGAATCATGGGACAAAGTTGAATCTTGTGTAAAATTATGACATACACAAAATGTATACTTCCATCTCAATAAATTGATATGTGTCCCACCTTACTCTTAGAATGCTAATCATTTTGAAAATCCTACTTTAGCTAAAATGCTCATGATGAATACCTCTTTCAAGGTCACATATTTATGATTTAATCATAAGCTCAAATTTCAAAGAAACGATATGGGAATATTTCGTTCAGGAGTTGAAGGCAACTTTGGATATCAACTAGAACCTAGGCCCCAAGTATTTCTTCATTAGGTATTTCCCAGAAAAGGATGTATAAAAGGCCAGTTATTATAGAACTCCATGTTCAGCCTCACTACTAATGGAAGAAATGTTAATAAAATCATTGGCTATGTTGTATTGATTAATCTGACTGTTAGCTACACAACAGTTATTTTAAAGTATTTAAAAAATAAACATCAATAAGTATTTTAAATACTCTTTTGAATATATGAAATATTTCATAATTAAAGAGTTAAAGAAATTCAGGAAGATAAGCCATTTCTTTAGAAAAGCAACTTCTATAGGAAACTTAATTGTTTTGTAACTCCATATTTCACATAAACCAATAGCTATGTGATTTTCCTCCTAATATTCCAGAGAAGCTGGAGAATAGAGATGGAAAATCTAATTTTAGTGTACAAGCCACACAACTGTGTAACAAGAGAGGAAGTGGAAAGTGGAGCCTACCATCTCTAAAAGAAATTAGAAATAAAGCCTAAACATCTCAAGGAAATATTTTCTAAACTTCTTGTGGCTTTTTTTTTTCTTTTCCTTGAATGAGTCACACCCTACCTTTGTGAATGAGAGGGATCTATTATAGATACTTCTTAAATGAAATTAAAATTGCAGAGAGCAGAATTGGTACACAGTGACTTACCTGCTGAAGATTACTTAATTTTGTCAATAACATTTAAGGAAGAAAAAAGGAAGGAAGCAAGGGAGGAATGAGGGGAGAAAGAAGCAAAGAGGACAGAAGGGGTGGCCACCCCAGGGAGGTATCAGGCACCTCTCCATGGAGGGTTTCCAGTAAGAATCCATCAGTGACTCCACTATAAACCATGGACAATAATAGGCAAAGACAAAGGCACTTAGTGGTTCTTGGCCTTGACTTGGCATTAGCATCTCCTCAGGAGCTTTGAACCTATCTCCACTCAGTTAAATCAGTCTTTGGATGTCAGGCTGAGGAACTGGGGTTTTTGTTACAGCCCTCATTGTGCTAAGTTGCTTCAGTCATGTGCGACTCTTTGAGACCCCATGGACTGTAGCCTAGGAGGCTCCCCTGTCCATGGAATTCTCCAGGCAAGAATACCAGAGTGAGTTCTATCTTCTCAACCCAGGGATCGAATGCGTATCTCCTGCATTGGCTGCTGGGTGTTTTACCACTAGCACCCCTAGGGAAGACCATAAAGCCCTCAAATTGATGCTAATTTGCTAAAAGGCTTGATAAATGGCTTAGAAGAATAACCGAAAGAATACACATGATTAAAAATAAAATTAAAATGATACAACACCTAACTGGAAGAAAATAATGAGAGACTGACATAGTTTCAACCTCACTTTTCAAATTTGCATTTTTCTGACCTAGTCAAGTCTTGATATATTAGCAGAGTTTTGATATTAACTTGGATAGAGACAGAAGAGGGATTTGGGGGTAATTTGATCAGATGTGGTGTTCTTTGGTCCCAGGGAATATGGCTGAATGTATAGAGCTGGGTTTTAGTGAAGATATTTTCCATTATTCCCTCCAGAAACATCTCAGGTTCCATGAGTAAATACAAGTTTTGCGAAATTTTAGTTAAATAATTTTCCTGCTTTTTTTTTCTCCTGGCAAAAGGAAAATCTAAATATAGACGTTAAGAGCAGAGGAGAAATGCAATTTTTCCACTCACCTTGCAGTAGTCTGTTTTATGGGATTTAGAATGACTACTTCTACATTCCAGGTTTTATCAATATGTGGTATAATTTTCCTCACAATTATAGTGATTTTTTTCTAAATCAGAACTTGAATAGTTCTATAGCTTAGGTGTTGCCCACATAACCGCGGGTCTACTGAAAAAAAAAAAAAAAAAAGCAAACTTGGTCATTCTAAGTAAAATCACCCTGGTTTTGGACACCACATTTACATTGAGCTGTGTGGTTACTCTAAGGCTGTCACAGCACAGGGACAGAAAAGAAAGTCTTGTGATTAACAAAGAAAGTTAGCTTCTGCTGCTGTCTGCCATTCGTAAGCAATTTACTGGTTGAATTGTGCTCAGACGATCATGACTCTATTGTACGTGTTCCATCCAGCAAAGGGGAGATAAACTGCATTGCTGGGACACGGAGGTACCACAGGTTCCTGAGTTCACGGATAAGTTCATTTTCTATTACAGTGATGGGATGTTATTAATTAAAAATCAAGGATGTGTTAATATTTTGTTTTCAAATCTAAAAAACATAGGCAGACTTTTTAATCAAAAATTAGTATGTGTAATAAGATTTGTAATTTAAAACAAAATATATTGTTTTGCACAGAACCCAGAGAATATTTGTGAACCTGCTAGTTATGTCATTTTTTTTCCTTTGAATGATTCACACCCTCTGTCTATGAATATGTGTCTACTAGAGACACTTCTTTGAAATAAATGAAAATTTCAGAGTGTGGCATCAGTGTACAAGTGACCTAACTGCTGAATATCAATGTAATTTCCTCAATAACAATGAAGAGAAGAAACAGAAGTAAGAAAATTTGAGAAAGAGGGAGAAAAAAAGAGAAAGGAATCTTTGCACAGATCTTTTAAAAACTCAGGGTAAAAAATGGACGTAATTTCTCTGGCTCTAGTAAGCCATTAAAGAAAATTGTTGTTTTCTCTGCTTCTGGGAGAGTTAAGGGGAGTCACTGGGGAGTTATTCATCCAAACTCACAAGATTAAACTTCACACGTGCTCGAAATGCCTAAGAGTCAAATATGTTCAAATAGACAATGACCTAGACACATACGATGAGAACAAGCTACTGAATGAGCTGACATGCAATGAAATAACTGGAACTTGAAGCTGATAACTTATCTGTAAATCAGAAACAATTGATTATAGTTTAGAAATAAAAGATTTTCATGAGTGATTTACACAAATCCTTAAGGGTATGATTGTAATGTTTACTTCTATAAATGCTACAAGGAGGGTTGAAATTGATCTGCATCACTGCAGGCATACTATAATGTGAGACCTGTTTTATTCATTTTTATTTTGTTACTCAGTCGCTCAGTCATGTCCGACTCTTTGCGACCCCATGGGCTGCAGCATGCCAGGCTTACCTGTCCTTCACTATCTCCTGGAGATTGTTCACACTCATGTCCATTGAGTTGGTGACACCATCCAATCATTTCATCCTCTGTTGCACCCCTCTCCTCCTGCCCTCGATTTTTCCCAGCATCAGGGGCTTTTTAAATGAGTTGACTCTTTGCATCAGGCAGCCAAAGTTTTGGCATTTCATCTTCAACATCATTCCTTTCCAATCAATATTCAGGGTTGATTTCCTTTAGGATCGACTGGTTGGATCTCTTTGCAGTCCAAAGGACTCTCAAGAGTCTTCCCCAGCACCTTAATTCAGAAGCATCATTCCTTGGTCCTCAGCCATCTTTTGGTCCAACTCTCATATCTGTACATGACTACTGGAAAAACCCTAGCTTTGATTATATGGACCTTTGTCAGCAAAGTGATATCTCTGCTTTTTAAGAAATGTTAATATTATGATGAGCTAAGTTATAGAAAAACATGCCCAATGATCACAACATCCAACTTCCTTCCCCAGGAAATCATGTTATTTATGCAAAACTGGAAACTTTCATTCAAAATGACTTCTGAAGATTTCCATTTTTCAGTCCAAACACATGGTAAAATTGACCCTTTCATCAAAAGATGTGGCAGGTGGTACCTGGAATGGCAACTGACATTTGCAGTATTGGTTGGCATTTCAGGAGAGCACAGGAGTAGAAACCAGACACCAAAGAGATTTTAGAGGAATCGTGTTATACAACTCTTGCTGTGATACTTGTCTGACAAAGAACTGTAAGGGATCAACTTGTGTCTCTTACATTCCTGCATTGGCAGGCAGGTTCTTCAACATTAGTGCCACCTGGGAAGCCCCCAAAATATTATGGAAACTCATGAAAGGACATAATTAATTATTGACACTAGAAAACCACAAAGTTCAAATGAAAGCTAGAACCTCGTACTAAATATTCTCCTAAGTATCATAAATTAACATATTCATTGCATACAAGTGTGTCGCTTTAGTGTCAGACAGACTATAGAGTTTTGATTCTGGCTGTGCCATGACACTGTGCAATATCACTGTGTGGATCACAACAAACTGGAAAATTCTTCAAGAGATGGGAATACCAGACTACCTGACCTGCCCCTGAGAAATCTGTATGCAGGTCAAGAAGTAGTAGTTAGAACTGGACATGGAACAACAGACTGGTTCCAAATCGGGAAAGGAGTACCTTAAGGCCGTGTATTATCATCGTGCTTATTTAACTTATATGCAGAGTACATCATGCGAAATGCCAGGCTGGATGAAGCACAAGCTGGAATCAAGATTACCAGGAAAAATATCAATAACCTCAGATACATAGATGACACCACCCTTATGACAGAAAGCAAAGAAGAACTAAAGAGCCTCTTGATGAAAGTGAAAGAGGAGAGTGAAAAAGTTGGTTTAAAACTCAACATTCAGAAAACAAAGATCATGTCATGTGGTTCCACCACTTCATGGCAAATAGATGGGGAAACAATGGAAAAAGAAAGAAACTTTATTTTTGGGGGCTTCAAAATCACTGCAGATGGTGACTGCAGCCATGAAATTAAAATAAGCTTGCTCCTTGGAGGAAAAGCTATGACCAACCTAGACAGCATCTTAAAACACAGAGACATTACTTTGCCGACAAAGGTCCACCTAGTCAAAGCTATGGTTTTTCCAGTAGTCATTTATGGATGTGAGAGTTGGACTATGAAGAAAGCTGAGCACCAAAGAATTGATGCTTTTGAACTGTAGTGTTGGAGAAGACTCTTGAGAGTCTGTCGGACTACAAGGAGATCCAACCAGTCTATCCTAAAGGAAATCAGTCCTGGGTGTTCATTGGAAGGACTGATGCTGAAGCTGAAACTTCAATACTTTGTCCACCTGATGTGAAGAACCATCTCATTGAAAAAGACCCTGATGCTGGGAAAGATTGAAGATGGGAGAAGGGGACGACAGAGGATGAGATGGTTGGATGGCATCGCCGACTTGATGCACATGAGTTTGAGAAAGCTCTAGGAGTTGGTGATGGACAGGGAGGCCTGGCATGCTGCAGTCCATGGGGTGGCAAAGAGTCGGACACGACCTAGCGACTGAACTGAACTGTGTCCCTTGACCTCTGAGCAAGTTGGCAGACCTGTTAAAGGATTATAGTTTAATTCCCTTGTTGCCGTTGTTGCTGTTGCTCAGTTGCTGAGTCATGTCTGACTCTTTGCGCCCGCATGGACTGCAGCACACCAGACTTTCCTCAAGAGTCTTCTCCAGCACGATGGTAATGAGACTTTCAGAAGATTAAATGTACCGAGGCATATAAATCACTCAGCACTAATTTGCTCATAGTAAGCACTCACAATATTATAGCGTAGTTTCCCTGCTTAACCATGCACCTGATTTCATTACTGACACAGGCTTGCTACATTCCCAGCATCATTGTAAAACATGAAGACCTCCGTGAATGACCAGAGAGTGACCCCCATCATCACAGAGTTCACACTGGGGATGGGAAGCCAGACAGTCAACAAGGTGTTATGATTCAGAATGATAAGCTCCATAACCCACTAGTACCTGCTGTGTTCTGCTTAGTCACGCAGTTGTGTCTGACTCTGGGCCCCTGTGGACACAGGCCTGCCAGCCTCAACACAGACATATAGGATGATATGAAATTTTACAGCAGAGGTATCAAACTTAACATAAATGTGTCAAAAAATGTGAAGCTAACAAGAGTAAATGAAGGACCAGAGAAGGGTAAAGCTTCCTAATGTAAAAGGAACGTGTGCTCCTGGAGAAAGAACTGCCCGCTGAAAATCGGGAGAGGGAACTTCTTATTTGAGGAATTTTAAAAGTTCAGAAAAATAGGTTCATACTGTATGGTTAGAGAAATGGCAATTGACATGTCTTAATGCTAAATTGTATTAATACTATTTCACCTCTACTGCAGTGAATAGAGTCACTGTAGTACATAGATTAAGAAATGACAGCTTAATATTATAATTAAAAATATAAAGAGCATTCATGCTTAAAAAGATGTCAATAATATCATTATTAGTTTGATAAGATAAGCAATATTAAGTTGATGGACAAATAGAATGCCTATAATCGTTTACTCTAATAGCCACTTTGCATTATAAAATGTTAAATTCTATTTCTCGCTTTCACAACTTTCTTAAGAGTGGTGATTTTGTTAATTATCTTTAAGTTCCCAGAAACTATGTGGAGGCATTTATTTCATACTTTAGTTATTAGATAATTGAATGGATAATTATTTTTAATTAATCTGCATGTAATAATCATAATAGAGGTCCGTAAGGCTGTATGCGTTTGATTATTGAGTGTGTTATGAACATTGGAAATCATTTCAATAGAGAATATGTAATGAGTGTTTACAAAATGGTTTCCATTTCCACCTTTCAGTTTTAAAACAAAGCCCTCCGAGTAAGACACAAGTGTCATTCACCCAATATAAGAACTAACCATAATAGGATCATGCCTGAAATTGACAAGGCTGGCCAAATATTTAAACATGTAAGTGGTCACAGTTCAGAAGTGGCCAAAATATAATGCAAGAATTTCCAATATTTATACTTTTAAGGACAGAATTTTGAAAGATCAGGTAAAAGGAATCTTATTTTCTACCTCCCTTGAAGCTGTCTGTGATCAAGAGAAAGACTCTGTTTATTCTTCCCTAGAGCTGTTCTGAAGGAAACCCAATCTGGGAGCCAGCCAAAAGAAACACAAATGCTAAAGGACACAGAGTCTACAGACACTATTGCAAACTGAGTAAATAAATGATTTACCAGAGAGGAAAAACTTCATGTCAGAAGTGATTTATTAATGAATGCTTAATGATATAAAGTAGAAAATTGTTTATCATTGTAATACAAGTACTTTGACTTCCTAGGGCATCTTAAGGAACTGAATTCTGTTAGAAATAATTTCTATCATCCTGAAAAATTAATTTTAGAGTATTTGAATACATCTAGTTTGGGGATCATTCAATAATTTCACAATTTATTTAAAGCAGAAGGCCTAGTTGTAAATCCAGTTATTTTCCAACAAGCAGCTTAGAGTAGAAATGCATACAATAATAAAATATATGTGAAAGTAATTACGAGGTTGTATCTCAGTGGTAAAGAATCTGCCTACCCACTCAGGAGACATAAGAGATGTGGGTTCAATCCCTGGGTCAGGAAGATCCCTTGGAGAAGGAAATGGCAACCCACTCCAGTATTCTTGCCTGGAGAATCCCATGGACAGAGGAGCCTGGCGGGCTACAGTCCACGGGGTCGCAAAGAGTAGGACACAACTGAGAGACTAACATTTTGATCATAAATTCTATACTTTTACTCAGACATATATTACTTTGATAAAGTTAAAGAAATCGACTAATTTAAAAAACAAAGCATATTGTCCTCTACAAATTTTTCTCCATATTTTTGGTCTGACAATATCTATTGCTTTCCAACTTCAAAAGATAAACCTTTCATAAAAAGCATAGGCAATTAAAAATTTTTTAAGTGTTTTAACCTATTTGTGTCAGAACACAAATTCAGCTTTTTAGATTGATGCTCTTTGTTCAGTGATCTTCTTGAATCGAAGCAATCTTTGCCCTCATTTCATTGCATAATGTCCTTTGCATTGTCTTTTTTATATTCCTCTCCTAGCAAAATACGGAAGAAGAGGCCAAGGTAATTAAAATAAACAGAAATGGAGAAACAAACAAAAGCAGCAGCTGAGGCTATGGTGCCCACAAGGCTTGGAAGGATTTTTATGCCAAGGCTGGACTAGGTCCAGTGCCTCAAAGACTGGTAGATTTGCACACATAATGTGAATAATCAGAAAAATAATCTGAGCCAATCAACCTCAGAGCATGATTTGGTTTAGAACTTGTTTCTGCTTTGCTGATTTTTTTTTTTAATTATTACATTGAAAATAACTTTGGGAAGAAAGAGAACAATTCAAAGATGCATTCAGCAAACATTCATTTAAGATGACTATGTGTCAGGCATTCTTCTATGCACTGGGGATACTTCAGTGAACACAACAGGTTAAGATCCTGACTTTGTAATTAATCAGAAAGAATGAAGACAGTCCTCTGATTATTTGAAGAGAAGGGTCAAATTGTTGCACCTAAATCGTTCTGTTTTTATTGGATTTATCACAGATATTTGTTCATGAACTATGCAGATGTAATATGGAACAAAGAACTAACAGTGCTTAAAAAGGATAAGCCACAATTTATAAAACTTGAATGTAAAGGTAGCATACAACTGTCAAAAGGTTAAGAATGAAATACGATCTGATATGAATATGAGCCAAAACAGCTGTTTCCTATAAACTGAGGTAAGAACAGAATGAGAAAAAAAAAAAATACAGATGTTCTATCAAAATAGAAAATGGCTCAAACTTCTAGGTGTTAAGGAAACATAGGCTTCCCCAGTAGCTCAGTGGTAAAGAACCACCTGCAGTGCAGGAGATGCGGGGGTTCAATCCCTGGGTCGGGAAGCTCTCCTGGAGGAGGAAATGGCAACCTTGCCTGGAAAACCCCATGGACAGAGGAGCCTCGAGCTACCATCCACGGGGTCGCCGAGAGTCGGACACGAATCAATCACTGAGCACAGGCGCACACATATGTGAAAAGTAATTAGATGGCAACATTTCACATTTACAGTTTTACCATTTCTTTAACAAACACAGATCCCTCAGATGATGCAGGTACAATGCAGGCCCTTCATCAATATTACTGCATTAATCCTCACAACATTCTGAGGATGAGATACTATTAGCGTCCCCAGGTTACACGTGAGATAGTTCAGACCCAGAGCTTAGAAAACTTAGCCGAAGCACACACTGAGGAAGCGGAGGAGCTGACATTTGAACCCAGGTAGTTTAGTCCCACCCTGTTTTGTTTTAGGTTCTCCCTGAGTTGGGAAGAAAACTAGACTGATGCTTGTTAGGAGAATAAAATGCTACACTTTCAGAAAGGAACCTCACTATGTATATTAACATTTCAAGTGCACAGATTTTTTGGTCTTGAAATGTTATTATATACAGGAGTTTGTTTTGATAGAAATTATAGCCCATATATCATGCAACATTGACTGTAGTGGCAAAAGGATCAAAAAAAAAAAAAAAAAAAGCTATGGGGCTTTCCTCCTGGCTCAGTCCATAAACAATCTGCCTTCAATGCAGGAGATCTGGGTTTGATCCCTGGGTCAGGAAGATCCCCTGAAGAAGGGAATGGCAACTCACTCCAGCAGTCTTGCCTGGAGAATCCCATGGACAGAGGAGCCTGGCAGGCTACAGTCCATGGGGTTGCAAGAGTCGGACAGGCCTTAGAAAAGAAACTGCCACCACCACCTCCTTCCCCTCTTCCACCTACCCTTCTCCCTCCTCCTCCCCTTCCTTCCTTTCTTCACCCTCCTTCCCCACTCTCCTCTCTCTCTCCTTCTCCTCCTCTCCTTCTGCCTTAATTTCCCGCTCAGCCCATCACCTTCACCATCCCAATCATTCTGAAGACTCACTCACCAAGGAGGAAATCCTTCTTTCGGAGTCCCCTACTCCTGCAAATGACTTGGCTGCCATCTCTTCTAGTTGGTTCCTAAGATAAAAAAAAAAAAAATGGAAGTTTCAGAAATAGACACGGAAAGTTGATAACAAAGTCCCGTGGAGCCTGAGCTCTCATGGAGGGGCTCAAGCTGGTGGGAGCAGGCTGTCCTTTCTTTTCCAATGCTTCAGTTTTCCAAACTGCAAACCTTAAAGTCAGGCTTCCCTTCTCAAGTTAGTTTTGGAGCACAAGAAATAATGGTCCAGATTTGTTTGTTTTTCACTTTGGAAACAGGATCATCTAGGACATTTCTTGTGGGAAACATTCTGTTTTTTCTTGAATTTTGAGAAACAGAAGACAGTTCTCACTTCTAAGGAGAGAAAGGAGAAAAATGACAGGCTTGAGCAGGCCCACTGCAGAGTATTTTTATTTCTAAAGGGGTCATACCTTAGATGAGCCTCATGCTTAAATAGAACAGCGGTAACAAGACAAAAGATAGCCTAGAAAACCAAACAGAAAATAGTGACCTTCTTTACAAAATCATAAAGTGAGAGACTGCGCAATACTGAGTTTTATATATATATATATATATATATATATGTAATTAAATTTAGCTTTGCAGCAAAGCTAGAATTAATTCCTATTAAATTCTGTTAGCACTAAAGGCTGCATATTTCTGTCATAGAAATGTTCTTCAGACTGAGCATCTATTAAGTAGGATATAAATCAGCGCATCCATATTCTGTATTGATATTTTTATGTGCATATGTGTATATATCTGTGTATGCACCTATTATAAAAATAGATCTTCTTTCACCAGAGTGGACTCCATGGAAAATTTGAAATAGGTTAAACAATTTTTCTTTGTTTGAAATTTTCATTATAGTTGAATATCATTAATTTTATAGCATTTCATATTTTTGGAATAAGATACTAATCCAAGATTAATTTGCTTTTATATTTAATCATTTCACTTACATTATAAATCATATCATAAATAACTAAGATGCTTAAAATAAGAGCTAATAATAATGATATCATATAGCTGGTCATTTGTCTATATTTACAGCATGGGACATCCTGTACATCCTGGAATGCAAAGACAAGTGGGCCTTAGGAAGAATCACTACGAACAAAGCTAGTGGATGTGATGGAATTCCAGCTGAGCTACTTCAAACCCTAAAAGATGATGCTGTGGAAGTGCTGCATTCAATATGCCAGAGAATTTGGAAAATGCAGCAGTGGTCACAGGACTGGAAATGGTTAGTTTTCATTCCAATCCCAAAGAAAGGCAATGCCAAAGAATGCTCAAACTACCACACAATTGCACTCATATCACACACTAGCAAAGTAATGCTCAAAATTGTCCAAGCCAAGCTTCAACAGTATGTGAACCATGAACTTCCAGATGTTCAAGCTGGATTTAGAAAAGGCAGAGGAACCAGAGATCAAATTGCCAACATCCACTGGATCATCAAAAAAAAGCTAGAGATTTCCAGAAAAACATCTACTCCTGCTTTATTGACTACGCCAAAGACTTTGACTGTGTGGGTCACAATAAACTGTGGAAAATTCTTCAAGAATGGGAATACCAGACCACCTGACCTGCCTCCTGAGAAATCTGTATGCAGGTCAAGAACCAACAGTTAGAACTGGACATGGAACAACAGACTGGTTCCACATCAGGAAAGGAGCATGTCAAGGCTGTATATTATCACCCTGCTTATTTAACTTACATGCAGAGCACATCATGTGAAATGCCAGGATCGATGACGCACAAACTGGAATCAAGATTGCCAGGAGAAATATCAGTAACCTCAGGTATGCAGACGGCACCACACTTATGGCAGAATGCGAAGAAGAACTAAAGAGCCTCTTAATGAAGTGAAAGAGGAGAGTGAAAAAGTTGGTTTACAACTCAACATTCAGAAAACTAAGATCAAGGCATCTGATCCCATCACTTCATGGCAAATAGATGGGGAAACAATGGAAACAGTGACAGACTTTATTTTCTTGGGCTTCAAAATCACTGCAGATGGTGACTGCAGCCATGAAATTAAAAGATGCTTGCTCCTTGGAAGAAAAACTGTGACCAACCCAGACAGCATCTTAAGAAGCAGAGATATTACTCTGCTGATAAAGGTCCATCTAGTCAAAGCTATGGTTTTTCCAGTAGTCATGTATAGATGTGAGAGTTGGACTATGAAGAAAGCTGAGCGTCGAAGAATTGATGCTTTTGAACTGTGGTGTTGGAGAAGACTCTTGAGAGTCGCTTGGACTGAAAGGAGATCCAATCAGTCCATCCTAAAGGAGATCAGTCCTGAATATTCATTGGAAGGACTGATGCTGAAGCTGAAACTCCAATCCTTTGTCCACCTGATGCGAAGAACTGACTCATTTGAAAAGACCCTGATGCTGGGAAAGATTGAAGTTGGGAGGAGAAGGGGACGACAGAGGATGAGATGGTTGGATGGTGTCACTGACTCAATGGACATGAGTTTTAGTAAGCTCCAGGAGCTGGTGACGGACAGGGAGTCCTGATGTGCTGCAGTCCATGGAGTCACAAAGAGTCAGACTTGACCAAGCAGTTGAACTGAACTGAACTGAACTGAACTGAACTAACAGCATGGGAATTGAGTAGATTGGGACAATGACTTTTTAAATTTTATTATTATTGGAATATAATTGCTTTACAGTGTTGTTAGTTTCTGCTGTACCACCAGGTGAATCAGCTATATCTATACATACACCCCTCCGTCTTGGGCCTCCCTTCCACCCTCCGATCCCACCCCTCTAGGTCATCACAGAGCACTGAGCTGAGCCCCCTGCATGGTACAGTAGCTTCCCACCAGCTGTCTATTAAATCCGTGGTGGTGTATGTCAGTGCTCTTCTTTCACTTCATCCCACACTCTCCTTCCCACCTTGTCCACATGTTTGTGCTCTACTTCGGCGTCTCATTCCTAACTGGAATAGGTTTAATTAATGCATCCCTGATAGCTCAGTTGATAAAGAATCCACTGGCAATGCAGGAGACCCCAATTTGATTCCTGGGTTGGGTAAGATCCCCTGTAGAAGGGAAAGATTACCCACTCCAGTATTCTGGGCTGGAGAATTCCATGAAGTGTATAGTCCATGGGGTCTCAAAGAGTTGGCCATGACTGAGCAATAGTCAAAAAAAAAGAGAGAGAGAGAAATCAAGAATTAAACAGCTCTGTGCAGAAATACAACACCACAATTATCTGCTTTCTTTTGGCTAGTAATTCTTTTTTTTTTTTTTACTTTTCAATTTCTTTCTTTCAAAATATTCTACCTTTTCATTTCCATTAGGAATCCCCCCACCAAGTGATGATCTATTTAATAGGCTCTCACAGACTATTTATGGAGGATCATCAGCAACTAACAAGTTTTCCTAAAACAATCTCAATGTTAGCATGAACTTTTTTTTTAAATAGAAAACTTATGAGGAAAGGCGTAAATTTATAAACCCTTAAGTAGCTTTTTCCATTTTTGCCAAGAAGAGAAATTCCACTGTGAATAATCACTAGGTGGTTAAAAGTATAACCCCATTTGAAGAGCATGGAAAGTGTTTTTCTAAACACAAAATGTTCACTCAAAACACTGATTTTTCCAAAACTGGATAATTTCTTCTTCCAAGTTGTTGCATATACAATTATTCCCAAATGAAATGCGTGTTCTTTTCATTCAGTTTAGGTTTCTTTGTTTGTAACCTTATTCAAACAACCCATTAAAAAAGAAAACAAGCTGCCCATCACTCACTTTGAATTTTATTACTCTTTTGCTCACCTTCCCCTCAATGTTATTAATGTCCTATTTTTGGCTTTTGACATTAGTACTAACTTGGAATTTTAGCGTTCAATAAATATTTTCTGAAAGAATGAATGAAAGGACATAGGATGTTTTGTGCATATATAACTATGTTCTGCCTCATTTTTCAAATCAAGAGGGTAACTGTCTTACACTGTTAAGTTCTAAGCAGACTGTGATGAATTTATAAGCCACATGGCTTTGTTTGGCACCAAATGGTGTAGCTACCTTCATTTCTCCTACCAGCTGCCTCCTGGAGTCCCTGCCCTGCTAACAGGCTCTACAGGAATCAAATCTGTTATGCTATGAAGCCCAAGACAAGTATCTTAATTTGCTACACCCATGAGAGTTGAGAGATTTTAGCACAAATAAAGTGAATTTAACTTAGAGCTTCACATTATATGCCCACATAATGAAAGCATTTTAGTCAAGATTTTGTAATTACACTGAAATCTCTTTAATGGAGGTATTCAAGATTGAATAATTCTTAGGCATTTTGTATTTAATTTCTTTCAACCTTCAAATATGACTTCTGAAACTTTTCAGAACATTTTAGTGTGATTCTAATATTGTGTATGCTGCTGCAGGCCTTTATTAATTTTCTTTGTGAAAACTGAAGTTAATCCTGAAGCTTGTTCTTTAAATGTCTTACAAAATGGCACTTTCCATACAAAATTAAAATAAAGTGATCAAGATGCCGGCAACAAACCATTTATACAGTCTTTACTTTCATTCTTTATTTCTCATAATCTTTCCTAATTTAAACTGGCAGTAATTCTGCTTCTCTTGAGCATAATCTTTTAAATCCTGCCTATAACGTTTCCCAATAGACACATTCTTGCAGAAATACCAATGACAAATAACTCTGAAGGTTATGTTGCTAGGATAGATTTGATCAAGATACCAATTCTGAAGGTTGTAGTAAGCAGCAGTAATGTTTTCTAATGCTAACAAATGAAAAAGAAAGTAAAAGAGGGATTAACTGTGTCAAATTCATTGATTTCTATTTCAAAACTGACCACAAATACAAGCATTTCTGGGCTGATTAAACAGCCTTTCTGTGATAGCAGAATGAGATTCTCCTCAAGACAAGAGCTCTTATATTTTAGTTCCATATTATCTGCTTTAATGCAAAACCTTGAGGAAATGTATAATTTAGTATTAAAAGAAGCTTAACCACAAATGTTGAATAAATTATAGATATGAACTTGATTGTTGAAAAACTAGGATAATAAATCATTAAAGCAGAGTTCACACCATCAACCTTTACATTCTTTCTCTTGGATGCCCAATATGCTCTACGAGATGTGTGTGTGCTCAGCCATGTCTGACTCTTTTTGACCCTATGGACTGTAGCCTACCAGGCTCCTCTGTCCATGGGATTCTCTAGGAAACAATTCATTACCATATGAGACACCAGGGAAACGCCTAAAATGAAAGTCTATAGCAGCCTACAGTGCTTAATTAAATCCACAAAATATTGTGTTTTCTAGGTTCTAGCGTTCTCTTCCACTTCCCCCTACATGACTGATGCATGTGTTACCAAAAGTCCAAATGGCCAGAGCTGCTTTCCTTGCCTCCAGCCTTCTGCTAAGGCTGGTCTCCCCTCTCATGACAAATTCCCTGCCCTTGCTGGTCTTGTTCATCATCATTATAGTCAAATCACACCGAAAATTCATTTCTGCAACCCTTCCTTCCTGGACCCTTTCTTAACTACCCTCCAAAAGGTATCTAGAAAAAGAAATGGTAACCCACTCCAGTATTCTTGCCGGGAGAACCCCATGGACAGAGGAGCCTGGCAGGCTACAGTCTGTGGGGTTGCAAAGAGTCTTACACAAGTTAGCAACTGAACAACAACAAAAAGTGTCATGCAGCTCTTGTCTGAGCTCACATGAATATATTGGCTAAACATTTTAGAATTCTTATTTTTACTCACTTATGTTATGCATTGGACTCTAAAATCTGAGACTTTGGCTTACACATTTTAAGCAATGTCTTTCATGCATCCAATATAGGTCACCATATATAACATATGTTGTTACATTACTAAATACTTACTGAATGCTTTGAATTGATATCCAATCAATAGTCCATGCAAAAGCCTGCTCTTGTATTTTCTTAAAGAACTGTTTTCTAGATTTTTGGTACTGTGTTCAGGATTCCTTTAAGATTTAGATTAAGGGACCTCTAAGAAAAAGATTTAAAAAGAAAACAAGAGGCAAAAATAATGCCAGCATGTGAATTTTAGATTTATTACATAACAAGTTTAATGGTACACATGCATGCACACAGTACAGTTTATAAATGATGTTACATATGTATGCATGCATGCATGCGTGTGTATGTGTGAATGAACACATCTATACCTGTATTTTTACAGAGTAAAAAAGTCTACCTAATTGCCTTAGATTTGCTGGGCAATCATAAGTGATTGAAATGAGCAGATAATTGTTTCATCAAACACTGAAAGCCCTGCAGCACTTTATCAGCTAAATTATGCTATGCTTGTGGAATGTAGAAGCAGCTCTTTTGTGAACACTAATTTCATCCTATCATTGGAAATACCCCAGGATGATCAACGCTGAAATGTGCACTGTCCACTCTTGATCGCACTACCTAAGTAGATTTAACTCAGGTTAGAAGAGGAGTGGACTTTCTCAAATTTAAATTATAGCAGGTAGTTTGCAGACAAGCATGGAAGGCTTTGTTTATCAGAATCTTGCAGTATACTTATGAAAAGAGGAAGGAATGGGCTATATTTATGTTGTAAGGATCATTAGTCATCCTGAGAAGTCACACGGACCCTTCTGATGCTTCTCAGACACATTTGAGAATTTTCCCTCCATAAACTTTCAGCTACTCTATTTTTCAGTCATTTTCAGCAGGATGTTATATAGCTGAGAAAACAAGAATGGGAAGGAGAAAGTGGGAAAAGAGAGGCATTGACAGATGAGAAAAGTGCTGCAAGTATAATTTAGTAAGAATCTCTGTCTTCAGGAGACCTGCTGAATTCTCAGTAACAGGTTTTTTATGACTAACAGGGGGAATGAAATATCTCTATCATCACCACTATCTCACTCACCAGCCCAAATAAATAAAAACCCTTAGCCCAGCCTTACTAAACTTCAGATAGAGAAGGCAGAGCAGATCACCTGCAGCACAATGATCAGGTGATTGCATCATATCGGCAGCAAACTGCTTTTCTCTTACTGACAGAAGAAATAAACAAACACCTGAATAACAGGAGAGCTAGGCCATTTCTATGGAAAGGAAGACCCAATATTTGTTAGGAAATTTACTCTAACTACTTAATCTATGGACTTATCACCCTCCCAGAAAAAAAAAGATCTCAAAAAGTTTCTTTTTGTAAACATTAATGAGCTGATTTTAAAATATACTCGAAAGGCAAATGAATAAGAAAAAACAAAATAATACTAAAAAAGAACAAATTTGGCATGCTCACAATGCATAATTTCAAGACATACTATATAAAAGGGCAGAAAGGTATTGAGAATCAGTTCAGTTAAGTTCAGTTCAGTCTCCCAGTCGTGTCTGACTCTTTGCGACCCATGAATCACAGCACGCCAATAGTTGCATGTAAATAAATGGAAAAGAATATAAATCTCAGAAACAGACCTTTAAAGCATTTTCAATTAATACTGACATGTGCGCAAAGGTAACTTATTACAGAAAGGACAATCCCTTCAACAAATGATACTTGAAAAATTATACATCCGTTTGCAAAAATAAAAATAAAATAGACACATACCTCAGACCTGCTGCCACAAAATCTAAATTTAAATGGATTATAAACCAGAATATAAAACATAAAACTATAAAACTTCTGGTAATAATAACAAAATCTCTGTGACCTTGGGTTTGGAGATGCATTTTTATATATAAAACTAAAATCAAGAAATCAAGAACCATAAAAAAGCAAATTGATAAATAGGGCTGCCCCAAATGCAAAACTTTGCTTTAAAAAAAAAGCTACTGGTAAGAGTTTAGAAATAGAAGCCTTCTTTTGCAAGAAAAAATCTTTGAAAACCACATATCTGATAAAAGACTTGAATCCAGATACATAAACCCCAATCAATGAATAAGCCAAGGATATGAAACAAACTTTCATCAAAGAAGTTATGTAAATTGTGAATGAGTGTAGAAAAAAATGCTTCACATTATTTGTTTTTATGGAAACTATATATTCTTAATAGTACCTCTTAAGCTACAGCCTTCAGCAAGAATTTTTTATACTGGCTTTCATTTAAATTCATATTTAATTTTGGTCACTTTATCTATAACAGCTAACAAAAAACACAAGTGAGGCACATGTGTCCTGCAAAACCAGATAACCTCCTAAGGTACTGCACATCTTTCTCATTGGTAGGATTCAGCAAAGACAAACATTTATCCTGTGCTGTCTGAGGAATGTCTCTTGGCTCTTTAACTCAAGTTACATCCAAGAATTTAACTGATTAGGCTGACCCTATGTATTATCTGATTAAATAAACCAACCCCACCTAGTAATACGTCCTTAGAGCAGTTCTCACAAATCCTTTGGCTTTTGCTATGATATCACCAGTGTAATGAATTAAATTGCTTAAATGATGAATCATAACTAAATCTTATCTCACCGGGTGACAGCAGAACACTGGAGAATTTAAATATTCTCAAGAGAGACACTGAATCTTCTTCTGTAGTCTTGCCTGTCTTCCTTCTATATTTACAATAACGGGGAAAGAATTACCCAAATCTCTCAAAGCTCACAAGTCACCATTAGCCAATTGGATTTTTTGTGCAGTGAAAGCTACATGTCTTAGCAGAGGCATCAATGAAACCACTTTGCTGGGAAAGATTGAGGGTAGGAGGAGAAGGGGTCGACAGAGGACAAGATGGTTGGTTGGCATCACTGACTCAATACACATGAGTTTGAGCAAACTGCGGGAGATAGTAAAGGACAGGGAAGCTTGGTGTGCTGCAGTTCATGGGGTCACAAACCGGGCACGACTTAGCAACTGAACAACAAAATCATATTTGTTTAAGATATTCTTTAAAGCATTATGTTAAGAAATAATTTGAAAACTGAATATTTGTCATTGAGCAAAGGCTAAATATATTGTAGTATATCATGCTATGGGCTTCTCTGGTGTCTCAGATGGTAAAGAATCCTCCCACAGTGTGGGAGACCTGGGTTCGATCCCTGGGTTGGGAAGACCCCCTGGAGGCGGGCATGGCAACCCACTCCAGTATTCTTGCCTGGAGAATCCCATGGGCAGAGGAGCCTGGCGGGCTACAGTCCACGAGGTCGCAAAGAGTCAGACAAAACTGAGCGACTAAGCACACATATCATGTTAAAAATACAAAGTGGCTATAAAATGAATAGGTTAAAATATATTAATGAATATATATATATGGAAACTCTCTAATTGCTGAAAGAAAACACACAGCATATTTAATCCCACTCATAAAAGATGATATAAAAATATGTGGACATATGCTTGTATGAGTATAAAAGCACTAAAGGATTTTTATAATTTATTTTTAATTGGAGGATTATTGCTTTATAATGTCATGTTGGTTTCTGCTATACAACAGTGTGAATCAGCCATAAGTGTACATATATCCCCTCCCTCTTGAGCTTCCCACTCCCCCACCATCCCATCCCTCTAGGCCATCACAGAGCACCAGGCGGAAGTCCCTGTGTGATGCGGCAGGTCTCCACTAGTTGGCTATTTTACACATGATAGTGTATATATGTTAATGCTATTCTCTCAGTTCATTCCACCCTCCCCTTCCCCCTCTGTGTCCACAGTCTGCTCTCTATGACTGCAGAGTCAATAGTAGCACTAAGGGTTTGAAATTAGGCACACTTCACCCTTGACAGAGGAAGTCAGAAGACAAGACCAGGATCCTGGGCATGTGAAGAATAGATAAGAGTAATTCCTACCTTTCTATCATGTTCTTTTACAGTTGGAATTCATTAAAATTTATTAAATTCAATTTTAATGAATTTGTTTAATAAAATACAATCAAACCCTTTCCTACTATTATTTGAATAAAATTTTACTTGAGTATATATGTTTGTGGTATTTCAAAATGTTAACAGAAGCACCATTTTTTTCTACCATCTGTTAGAAAATTATATTAATTGGTGTAAGGCATTGCCCTGTAGCATGTTTTATATTCATATGCTCTTTGCAAATGATGAGGTGAAGAAACTAGCTACTCATTTCTGAATCATACATTTTACCTATGTCTAGATAATCTCCATATGTATTTAAAATTCAAGAAAACTGAATATTAATCATTTAGACTTCTATCTCAGGTGTTATGATTGTTTCACCCACAGTGAATGAATTTAAGTATCACATCTGAAGGAATGGGTTAAAGTATAAACTGTATTTCTCTACAAAATTACAAAATAATGCTCTTACTGCTGGGAAAGCTACATCTTAAACACTCCATTTTTAGGAGACAACTTTTGTTGTTAACCACAAATGGATGATACCTGTCATAGATTGGTTTGTATTTAGATTGTATTCAGTTAATCTGCACACATCTGAGTGTCTACTATGCCAGGCACTCTGCAATCTGAGCTCCAAGCTTACAACTCTGAGGAGGGAAATACATCCTGGGTGCAGTGTCTATACCTCTGGAGGGGTGGGAGAGATAATGAAAAATAATAACACTGGAAAATTGTATTTTCTGTGGTGTGTGAGGGCTTCCCTGGCAGTTCAGTGGTAAAGAATCCACCTGCCAATGCAGGAGACGTGGATTTGATTCCTGTGTTGGGAAGATCCCTTAGAGGAGTAAATGGCAATTCACTCCAGTATTCTTGCCTGGGAAATACCATGGACAGAGGAGCCTGGTGGGCTACAATTGTAGGGTCACATAGAGTTGGACACGACTGAGCTAGCACAAAATGTAAAATAAAAACATGAATGTATATGGAAACAGGAATTAAACAAGCCATTCTGAATTGTATGAATAGCAAGTAAAATTTTAAATTAATTGCATGTCATAGATTTTTCAAGCATGATCATTAGAGCATTGCAATTAGCCTTTCCAGTTTCTTCTGTCCTGAGTAAGTAGCTATAGGCTTCCCAGAATGAAGTAGATTTTTATGGAAGTAAATGGATTCCAGTGGGGAGGTTATTAATTAAAGTTATCCAGAAAAACAGAACCAATAGGATAATATGAGTGTGTGCATGTGCGTGCATACAATCACTCAATTGTGTCTGACTCTTTGAGACCCCCTGGACTGTAGCCCACCAAACTCCTTTGTCCAAAGGATTTTTCAAGCAAGAATACTGGAGTGGGTTACCATTTACTACTCCAGTGAATCTTCCTGATCCAGGAATCAAACCCACATCTCCTGCGATTCTTGCATTAAGAGGCAAATGCTTTACCACTGAGCCACCAGTACATATCATAATAGGATATATTATATCAAGATATTTTGTCTGGAGAATTTTACACAAGGGTCATTTCATTTTGACACCTACCAAGCTATGCTCTGGCATTTTTCCATCAGTTCACAAAGAGGAGGAGTCTAAGAAAAATTCTAAGGCACACATTACTTTTCTTCAAGTAAGGATAAAAGCTATTACTGATGATGTTATTTACAGATCACTAAGATTCCTCTTGATGTGAACTCATGGGAGCATTTTCTTTTGAATTTCAGTGACAGAAATAGGTGTGCTTCTCCCGGCCATTCTTCTCTTATGGTAGTTCAGATCTTGCAATAAATTAGGCAACTGGATTGCTTAATGCCTTCACTGGCTTCTAAGAAACTAAGTGTAAATTTCTGCAGGCCATTTGGGTGCTAAACTTACAAATGGTTTTATCCTATTTTTTTAACCTTAATATTTTCTTTCCCAAGCTTGCTCATCTGCTTACTGTAAACTTGTTCTATTATTTACAGAGTCCCTTGGACTGCAAGGAGATCAAACCAGTCAATTCTAAAGCAATCAAGTCTGAATATTCATTGGAAGGGCTGATGCTGAAGCTGCAGCTCCAATATTTTGGCCACAGATGTGAAGAGATAACTCATTGGAAAAGACCCTGTTGTCGGGGAAGATTGAGGGCAGGAGGAGAAGGGGGCAACAAAGGATGAGGTGGTAGGATACCGTCACTGACTCAATGGACATGAATTTGAGCAAGCTGTAGGAGGTAGTGAAGGACAAGGGAGCCTGCTGTCCTGCAGTCCATGGGGTTGCAAAGAGTCAGACATGACTTAGTGATTGAGCAACAACAGATCATATACAGAAATATACACTTCCAAAGACCCCTTTGAAACAGGGCTGTTTGAAAAAGCCAGTTATAATAGTTAGCCTGAAAGAATAATAACTGCAATCATACCTTAGTTACTGAATAAAGGAAGAAAGGAAATTCACACATCACTAATCAGTATAGGTGAACAGTACACTCAACATTGAGGGCATGGTCACCACCGTTGTATGCAGCGGCTATGATGGGTGATTTGGTCCTAGGATGGAAAATACTTCATGTCCTGGAGGCCAGTCTACCACACAGTGGAAAATATGTTTTCCATAATTTTAATTTACTTGTGAAAGTTGGGATTTTTTGATTTGTAACAAATGCTTCTTGAAGAAGTAGCAGGCTCACTTGGTTCATTTTTGAGAAAATGTCTGCCAAGTACTCAAGACAGAAAAAAAAAAAAATCGCCTGTCTGCCAGTCATTCCTTCAAATGAAAATGGTGTCCAAGAAACAAGCGGCTGCTTAAAACTCAAAGAAACACATAGATGCTCTTCCAAAGGCAATGGTGGAATTGCCTTATGAGGCAGGTGTGCTTTGGGACACTGCCCATTTCATGTGCTGTGAAGACACCAGGGTCAAGATTTGTTCACACAGCACACACTGCCTCACCAAGTGTGTTCTGATGTAAAAACTGGCCTCTTCCCTTCCCCTGTGAGTGGTGCTGTGGAGAAATAAAATGACAGAAGTACAGTTCATCACCACTCTCTTGTTCAGGCTAATGTTCCAATGATTCACTCACCAAGGCTTTTGCAATATTAGTGCAAGTGTCAACACAGTGAAAAGGGTAAATATTCTCATAACTGTTCTGAAAATACTTTCAACCTCATGGACATCCTGAAAGTCTCTCGAGAACCCCAAGGGATCAGCAAACCACCCCTTGGAAACGCCTTGTGTACAAAATGATCCCCCAGTATGCAAATTTCCTTCTCAGTTACCTGGAAGTATCTTTTACTTGATTAGCTTTTTATCTAAATTTTTTAATTGTAAATTTTAATGAATTTAAATGTCTAAACTTTTTCTCTTACCTATTTTTGTGTTCTGTTTAAGAGACTATTGTCTACCCAAATTCATGGAGATATCAATTCACGTCTTCTTATAAGAGCATTGTAATTTGAGCTTGCATATTTATGACTATGATCTACCTCAAATTAGTGTGGGCTTTGAGATATCTAATATGGATATACAATAGTTTCAGCATCATTTATTGAATAGGATGTATTTCTTCCCCCTGAATTACATAGCACCAGGTTTTGTAAATGAGGTAACCATGTATGTATGCACAGGTGTATCTCTGGATTGTCAACTTGTCCATTTGTCTTTCCAAATGCCATTAGTTCATGGTCTTAATCATTGTCGCTGTATTTTTGTTGCTGTTTAGTTGCTAAGTTGTGTCTGACTCTTTTGTGACCCCGTGGACTGTAGCCCTACCTGGTTCCTCTGTCCATGGGATTCTCCAGGCAAGAATACTGGAGTGGATTGCCTTTTACTTTTCCAGAGGATCTTCCTGACCCAGGGATTGAACCCGCATCTCCTGCACTGGCAGGAGGATTCTTTACCACTGAGCCACCTGGGAAGCCACAACATTCCTTAATATCATTTAGATGAAATCTTTCATCTTTATTCTTCAAGATGGCTTTGCTATTTATGGCCCATTAAATTACCAAGTTGCAGAAAATAGTTTTTCGTACATCCCATGCATATGAATTCCCAAGTTCATATGAATCTTTTTGAGGCAACAGATATGGGATAAGAAGAAAGATTATGAGTTAAGAGGACAAGAGTTCTGGCAGAAAGTTAAGATAGATAATATCTTGATTTTATTCATTTAATTTTCTTTTATAAGTCATACTTTTAAGATAAACATGCATTAAACCTGAAATAAGGAAAGAGTAGTGAAAAAGGAGCCATATTTCCCTTTCTAAAAACATCGCTCGTGGAGATATAATCCTTGATTCCTAAATAGCTGTGGATAAAGCTCCATTATGCCTTTTTCATTCCTGGCACTAAGTTCCTAGAAGTGGTTAGCTCTATGATATGGCATACAGAAATAAATTGTAAATGACTTGCAGTTGAGATCATGTATCCAAACATGCATTGTACTTTTTGGCAAGGAAACCATAAATGTTAATCATCACACGCAGTGTGCCAAGCAAATAGATCAAAATAGCAAGAATATAATCACATATCTGTGAGTTAGATAACACCATCACCGTCCTCTCTAGATTGGTAGAGGTGAGTGTACCCAATCCGTGTTCATCCCTGCCAATGTTTACTTATTCGTTGATTGATTCTCTGGCAGTCAGTAGGTAATTGGCATATAATCAGGAAAAAAGAGATAAATATTCCAAAACCCAACTCTCTTGCCTGCTTAGTGAAATTAAAACACCTGATAAGTAAAAACACTCTGAGAGAAGTAAGGGGAAAAACCAACTGGCTGTGTTCCATATGTTCCATGAAAGAAATACTTGCCATGGACCCCAGGTGCCAGGTTGCCTACCTGTTCATCACACTCTTTTGGTTCTTACTGCCTGGCTGGCTTGGCACCCACAACAGCCTCAACTTCCCATGAAGCGAGAATGCCCTCATCTGTCCGGTCAAGCCCATCCAGAGATGGAGCCAATAAGAGGATACTTAGGTAATCCTAGTTGTTGGTGAGTGTGGCTGATGGATGTCTGGGCACCTACACTGTGACCGAAATAGCTTTAAGTTAGCAAAGGAGAATTCACAATATCTGCAATGAGAAAGGGAGGAAAGGATGGCCACCTCTTGTGAGTCCTAGTGGCACAGATGATTAAAAAAAAAAAATTGCCGGCAATGCAGGAGACCCAGGTTCAATCCCTGGATCCGGAAGATTCGCTGGAGAAGGGAATGGCTACCCACTCCAGTATTCTTCCCTGGAGAATTCCGTGGAGACAGAAGCCTGATGGCTGGGTTCGCAAAGAGTCAGACCCAAGGACGTGACAGAGTGACTAGCATTTTCACTTTGCAAGCCCAACCCTTCGACAGGGCTCACTTCTGTCAGAAGCTGTGTGAATAGTGAAAGCAAAGTATGCCATTTAATCATTGCACATGTCCTCTCATGTAAAAAAAAAAAAAAAAACCCTTTGTTGGAGCCAGAAGGACATTTTGCAACCAATAGGTGTGGGAAATCCTAAATGCAACCTGCTGCTGCTAAGTTGCTTAAGTCGCGTCCGACCTGCGAGATATCTAAATGCCGGCTTCATAGTAAGTGCATTTATCTAACATAGTGTCACACTTGTAAACTGCAGACTCTGGGGAAAGATTACAATAGCCCACTCTACCTATGTCAAAAGACTCTGAGGTTTGGACTCGGAAAAACAGTCTGGATGAGACTCTGAAATAAAACTAGGTCCTCTCTTTCTCTATTAGATCTGTCTTTCTAAGTCAGTTTGAATTGTCAAACAGATAAATTGATACAGAAAGATCAGTATGAAAAGGAACACTTAAACCTGTTTTTGATATTCTGTTTCGGTGTACAGCAAACTCTAAATAAATAAATAAATAAAACACACACCTTCTTGGCATAAAATGCAATATAATATATGCTATTTGGTTGATTGGGGGGCTTCCCCGATGGCTCAGCAGGTAAAGAATCCACCTGCAATGCAGCAGACACAGGAGACAGAGGTTCGATCCCTGGGTAGGGAGGATTCCCTGAAAGCGGAAATGGCAACCCTCTCCAGTACTCCTGCCTAGAGAATCCCATGGACAGAGGAGCCTGGTGGACTCCAATCCATGGAGACCCACAGAGTCAGACAGGACTGAGTGAGCATGCTACCTCTCCCTCTCTCCCTCTCTAAAAACATTACTTACATCCCACACTTGAATATCATGCAGGTCTCTGCTAAGGAATAAAATATATACCTCAAATATCCTAGAGTGCTTACAGGGGTCATGCTTCATTCCCTAGTTTGAGAAACACTGACCCAAAAATCTACATGATTATTTGAAAAAATAAATCTCCACAGGAAATTGTTATTAAAAATAACTTTAAAACATAAAATATCTCATTTTTCATTAAAACCAACTTGTAAAATATTCTCAAAGACTTTATGATCCATCTCTGAATCTCCATGAAACTAAACTTAAGAAAATGGGTTTGTCTAATTTTCCATTTGACTGTTTTCAGCAAACAACATTAGGTAACCAATCTCTTTTTAGGGACCAAAGGTAGCAAGGACTACAGACACTTATCCAGACAAGTCAGACCTACTTTCCTTCTACTGCACAGATGGGTATTTCAACCTATAACTGCTTCATTATAAATTAAAGGATATATTTTTGGTATCAAATGAAAGGCTCAATTTTATTTCACCTAATAGTCTCCTTTAATGATATCTAATTAGGACATCTGTTCAGGGTTCACAATGTTACATCCTTCATTTGGTTTTTACCATTAAATTAGCATTATGGTGATTTAACTTTTCTATTAAAAGTTCATTATTAATGGAAATATATAGATAAATGAGTATGTAGTTCACATATATATATATATATATATATATATATATGTAGCTTACGATACTAGAATTTGCTTCCTAAGTAGGTGGAATGAACTTGTTCTTTTTTTAGCTAATAACTGGATTAATCTTATTAAGGATTTAGAATCTCCTTTTCCCCCTTCTCAGAAAATCTCTAAATTTGAGTCCCTCCATAGAAGTTCTAGCATTAACTACATATATCAGTTGACAACTGGAAGATTAAAATGATGATGTAATGAAGACACAAGTATCTGATGTCTTTTAAGATTCTGTTCTGCAGCAGTGCACTTTGAAATATCTTCTCAAATGAAAACAAAAATATAAATAATTTTTATCTCCAACTTATAAAGTTTATAGGGTCTAAAGTCTCATTATTAACTACACAAGTTGGATCTTTGAAAACATCGATGGAAAAATGTTCTTATAGGTAATATATTTTCAGTTCTTATAGTGATTTTCTTTAGTCTTACAGATCATTACCAAATTAAAGATTTAAATTAAAGTTCTGATTTTTCTTCACATGAAACTGCCATAAAGTATTTTCACTTCTAAGATATATCTAACTTCAAGGTATATCTGATTTTACTGTGGAACACTGGTTATAAATTCAGCCTTAATTCTTTCTACATTTTTATTTAATTCTCCCCATTAGTTTTATAGACATTCTGAATTATTATATTCTATTAATTATACTTTAGTATTTAAGTTCATTGGGCAACTGTTTAACTCATTCTGGTCACTTATCATGTACTTGGGTTTAACATCATTATTCATAGGTCACATAATACTATATTTTCAGTTTCTATATGTCTATAGAAACAAAACAGAATCTCAAAGTGAGTGATGCTAGAAATGGAATTTTTGAGACATCTGTGGTATATCATTTTTTATATAAAACATGACAAATAAACCTGGGAAATAAATTATCACATTTCAAAGAATCAAAACACAGAGACCACTCATAGATTACTCAGGAAAATATGTTGATCACATTTAAATTACTGCTAATATAAACTACTCAAAACAATCAGGAAGGAATTATTATACTTTCTAAAATATTGGCTTTAAGCCGATTCAAGTAATTATTGTGTTCCTATTGGTATGCATTTAGAGAAAGTGTTTTAAAATGAGAAAATGCAAAAGTGTACATTCGTTTTCATTAATAGTTTTAGCAATAATGTTGATTTTTTACAGAAGTACAACCACTCTGATTTTAAATTTTAACTCAAAGCTTTAATTTTGTAAATCACAAGTATAAATGGTGGATAATATGTGAAAATACTTCAGACTTGTGGCTGGTAATGATTGTTACAATTTCTTTGACACTCTTCTTATTGAAAAGTGGAATCTATTTCCACTCTCCCTGAAACTGGGTTAGTCTGTGACTTCTTTGATGTAAGAAGTACAGTGCAAGAGGTGATACAGGATTTATGGAAATATTAATAGCCTTTAAGAGGAGTGTCAGCTCCCCCCTTGCCCTCTCGTGTCTGGTGGTGACAAGTCAGAAGTATGACTGCTCTATCAGAAAACCCTCATGAAGTGACCCTGGGACCACATGGAAGGAACCCAGGATCCCATTTAAGCCCCTCCTTTCACATGCCCCCCACCAAGGTACCAGTCATCACAGACAGCCTGGCCCAGCTGCACAGCTATCAGACAAAACCTTTCAACATCAGATGAACAAGAGACTTGCCCAGACCCGATTGAAAGTCAAACCCACAATATCATAAGATTTAATACATTGGTCACTATTTTTAACCTCTAAACTCAGGACAGTCTGATAAGTGGTAAGAGAGAACTGGAACAAAAGAGTTCCTTAAAGGTAGGATTTTCTTTTTAATGAAATTATGCAGGCTGTTAGTTTTCATTCAAATTGTTAATCATAAAAAGTCTGCTATGGAAAAAATTAGCAAGAATTTTCATGCAGGTGATCTTTGAGCCACATAGATGGTTCAATGGGTAAAGATCAACCTGCAATGCAGGAGACACAGGCGATGTGGTTTGAACCCTGGGTCAGGAAGATCCCCTGGAGAAGAAAATGGCAACCACTCCAGTATTCTTGCCTGGGAAATCCCATGGACAGAGGAGCCTGGTGGGCTACAGTTCATGTGGCTGCAAAGAGTTGGACATGACTGAGTGAGTGAACACGCACACACACATTCAGAAGCACTGCTAGTGCTAGATTGTTCTCAAGGGGATAACGTTATTGAGGAGCAGACCTAACAAACCTAAGATCCAATATATGGCAGATTTTAATTATTCATTATTATGTAAAAACATCTATGTCAGCGATCTGTGCTATTTCTATCAATTCTTCTTGGCAAAAGGAATGTTTTTTTTTTTCCTATTGAAGATAACAGCTATCAAAACCTTTCTGAGAAGTATAAAGATTCACTTTACTAGAAATTTATCATAAAAATATGGTGAGGGCTCTAAAGAAACTAATTATAAAGGAATACATCTTCTACAGTGGGCAGAATACCATGCAGAGTAATAAATATTTTTCAACCACAGAATATAATCTATTGTACCTAAGATAGCATAAGATTCCAAGATAAATGAAACATTTCAAAAAATCAATGAACTTGACGAATTTTGAAGACTTTTCAAGAAACAATATTTTTCACATTGACAGACTGTTTCTTACAAAGCGGAGAAATTAGCACATTTCTAGCCATATGCATGTCTCCTATATGAGTCCTGAGAAATATATGTAAATAATGATTTTTAAGGGAGCAATCATTTTAATTCTTTTTATGCTCAGAGTGTTGATGTGATACAGAAAGCTCCAACTCAAAATATTCATATTAATTTTCTTTATAAAACTGAGAACTACATTTTTACAAAAGAAGCTGAAACAAGAAAAGCTGATCAGTGATATTAGGCAGTGACATCGTGTTAGAAAGACAAAAATTAAAGTCTCCTCAGGCATTAGCACTGAGAGTCCAAGTGCCAAATTCGGTTGAGTACTCTGCTTCTGCTTTTCCCTCAATGTATTTGTAAATCCCTAGAGCCTAAGAGGCTGAGAAGTCTAGCAAAAAAGCAGCAGGTAAGAGTTTGAGAAGATATCCAGAATTTTCAGTCAGCTTGTGATGTACAGAAAGGAAAAAAAAAAGTTCAATATATTTGAAAAGGCGTAAATGATGTAGCGTAGAGAAGAAAGAAAATATTGAAAAAGACAGAGAGATAATGTGGAACAGAGTATAAATTTGGAATCCAGTAAAGGCAGATGGAACATAAATATTATCTGAAGAGATCCTGATCAATAATTTTCTAAAATTCATGAACGTCATGCTTCGGATTCAAGAAGTGCCACAAACTTAAAGCAGAGCCAGAAAATCTATATGGATGAAAGGTTGGTGGCTGCTTGGAATTAGGGACAAGAGTGAGGAGTAATTGCAAATGAGGTAATTCTTTCTTTCTTTTTTTTTTTCTTTTGGCCCTGCCTCAGGGCATGTGGGATCTTAGTTCCCCCTAAAGGGAAAGTAAGAGTCTTAACCACGGTACCCTCAACCTCGGGACCCTTAACAGGGACCCACAACCACAGGACCCTCAAGCACAGGACACCTAACCATGGGGCCCTCAACCATGGGGCCCTCAACCATGGGACTGTCAACCACAGGACCCTTAACATGGGGCCCTCAACCACAGGACCCTCAACCATGGGGCCCTCAACCATGGGACCCTCAACCACAGGACCCTTAACCATGGGGCCCTCAACCACAGGACACCTAACCATGGGACCCTCAACCACAGGACCCTTAACCACAGGGCCCTCAACCACAGGACCATCAAGGGAATCCCAGAGATTTCTCTGACATGATGGCAAAATTCTAAAACTAAATAGTGGTAATGGTTGCACAATTCCGTAAGTTTACTCTATATCATTGAATTGTACACTTAAAAATCAGTGAATGTTGTGTCATGTAAATTATACGTCAATAAATCTGGTAAAATAAGCAAAAGCAGGATTCAATATGGAGAAAACTACACCTAGAAATAAGAGGGGGTATGCAAAAGAGCAATGAAAAAGAGTAGATATCAAAAGCACTCAGATAAAAGATGTAATACCTTTGAATTTTTTAAAGTAACATTTGGTCTACTGGTGCATAGAGCATATTTTCAGTATTCTGTAACAAAATATTTTTAAATAAATATAGAAATCTGGAATATCATTCATCTGGTTGTTAACAGTGATTATGTTTTTAGGGGTAAGATTAAGATTAGAGCCAGATATTCTGGAATGTGAAGTCAAGTGGGCCTTAGGAAGCAACACTATGAACAAAGCTAATGGGGGTGATGGAATTCCAGCTGAGCTACTTCAAATCCTAAAAGATGATGCTGTGAAAGTGCTGTACTCAATATGCCAGAAAATTTGGAAAACGCAGCAGGGGCCACAGGACTGGAAAAGGTCAGTTTTCATTCCAATCCCAAATAAAGGCAATGCCAAAGAATGCTCAAACTACTGCACAATTGCATTCTTCTCACACACTAGCAAAGTAATGCTCAAAATTGTCCAAGCCAAGCTTCAACAGTATGTGAACCATGAACTTCCAGATGTTCAAGTTGGATTTAGAAAAGGCAGAGGAACCAGAGATCAAATTGCCAACATCCACTGGTTCATAGAAAAAGCAAGAGATTTCCAGAAAATCACCAATGTTTACTTTATTGACTAAACCAAAGACTTTGACTGTGTGGATCACAACAAACTGTGGAAAATTTTCAGGAGTTGGGAATACCAGACCATCTGACCTGTGTCCTGAGAAATCTGTATGCAGGTCAAGAAGCAATAGTTAGATCTGGACATGGGGCAACAGACTGGTTCCAAATCAGGAAAGGAGTACGTCAAGGCTGTATATTGTCACCCTGCTTATTCAACTTATATGCAGATTACTTCATGTGAAATGCCAGACTGGATAAAGCACAAGCTGGAATCAAGACTGCCAGGAGAAATATCAATTACCTCAGATATGCAGATGACACCACTCTTATGGCAGAAAGTGAAGAAGAACTAAAGATCTTCTTGAAGCAGAACTAAAGAACTAAAGAACCACTTTAAAGAGCTTTTAAAGTGAAAGAGGAGAGTGAAAAAGTTGGCTTAAAACTCAACATTCAGAAAACTAAGATCATGGTCCATTTCCATCACCTCACGGCAAATAGAACAATGGAAATAGTGAGAGACTTTATTTTTGGGGGGCTCCAAAACCATTGCAGATGGTGACTGCAGCCATGAAATTAAAATAAGCTTGCTCCTTGGAAGAAAAGCTATGACCAACCTGGAAAGCATGTTAAAAAGCAGAGACATTACTTTGACAACAAAGGTCAGTCTAGTCAAGGCTATGGTTTTCCCAGTGGTCATGTATGGATGTGAGAATTGGACCATAAAGAAAGCTAAGCACAGAAGAAATGATGCTTTTGAACTGTGGTGTTGAAGAGTTGGACTCTTGAGAGTCCCTTGGACTGAAAGGAGATCCAACCAGTCCATCCTAAAGGGAATCAGTCCTGAATATTCTTTGGAAGGACTGATGCTGAAGCTGAAACTCTCATACTTTGTCCACTTGATGTGAAGAACTGACTCGTTGGAAAAGACCCTGATGCTGGGAAAGAGTGAAGGCAGGAGGAGAAGGGGACCACAGAGGATGAGATGGTTGGATGGCATCACTGACTCAATGGACATGAGTTTGAATAAGCTTTGGGAGTTGGTGATGGACGGGGAAGCCTGGCGTGCTGCAGTCCACGGGGTTGCAAAGAGTCAGACATGACTGAGTGACTGAACTGAACTGAACTGAAGGTTAAGAATGATGATAACATTTATCTCACAATTAGTAGCTGAATATATTACAATGATAGCTATTGGAAAAAAATGTCTTAAAATATGTTAGAAGAATATAGTGAACTGGAATTTATTCAGTAAATATATAGTAAAATAGAATCTGTGCCACAAAACTACTTTCAGAGTATCATAATAATCAGAAATGCCAAGGATATTTTGTATATATAGCAAATTCTTAGAGATGGCATGATTACATCTTAAGAATGATGTAGTCGATCCAATTTATGTGCACTTGTTAGATAACCCTGAGTCCTTTTTTCCAATCTGTAAAATAGCATCATATTTGAAGCCACTGGTCAGGATTACAGTCAGAGTCTCTGTATAATGAAGTGCTTGAGAATTTGAGAAGTCTGAGAGCATTCTATTATTCTTAAAGTATCTATCCTATCACGAGTGTTCCCATCCTATAAGATAAGACACTGTGTCTCACTGAGGTCCGCAGTGAATGTCCCTGCATATCAGAAGCTGGATAGATTCTGTAGCAAAATTAGAAATGAATTGCCCAAGCCTAATTCCATGCTGGCTCAGTGGTAAAGCACCCGACTGCCAGGGCATGAGACATGGGTTGGATCCTTGAGTCAGAAAGAACCCCTGGAGAAGGGAATGGCAGCCCACTCCAGTATTTTTGCCTGGGAAATCCCATGAACAGAGGAGGCTGGCAGGCTACAGTCAATGAGCTTACCAAAGAAGTGGACACAGCTTAGCAACTAAACAACAGCAACAAAAGAATCTAAGAAGCAAAATGTTTGATCAAGACCTTGGCCAGAAATGAAGCTTAAATAATTTCAAGGGGAACCCAGGACTCAAAGGATAGTTTCATGTTGGTACTTGTTGGAAAGAGAATCCTATTTGCTGCATAATTCCAGCAAACAACCCTGTGAAGACTAGGTGAGATGGGGTTTCATGGCAATAACAAGGCCTGAAAAAGTAGTCAAGAATTCATAATTACACGAGTGTCCTGTGTGTTCAGTTGCTCAGTCATGTCCAACTTTTTGGGACCCATGGACTGTAGCCCACCGGGCTTCACTGTGCATGGGATTTTCCAGGCAAGAAAGCTGGCGTGGGTTCCCATTTCCTCCTCCAGGGGATCTTTCCAACCCAGGGATCGGATCCAGTCTCCTACATTGACAGGTGGATTCTTCACCATGGGCCACCTGGGAAGCTCCATAATTACATGATCTCTGGAAAAACAATGAAGCCTATCCAAGTTACAAAAATCAGTTTTCCTGACTCTTTTTGTTCATCAATTCACAAATAAATTTCAGTTATACTAACTTTCGCATCTGACACCCAACTTCAGGTAACTCAGGTATTTGTTTATTTTCTCTATAACATTGCAATGAGTCACAAATAACACACCTTGTCCTGCATTATTGGTATTTGTTAAAATGGAAGACAAATCATCTAACTTTACAAAGTAAAAAGGAAAGTTAGGAACAGGTACAAAAGTCCTGGTGGTTTGCTTCCAGCGTGATGATACTGCCTCAATTTCTCACAGGAGGATAAGGTAAGGTTTCTATGAATCACACTCTTCAAATAGCAAAACTTAAATTATTTTCACTAATGTTAGTGGACAGAAAAGTCACCCTTGTCTTAATCTACAGTGTTAATGTAAGAAACTCAAACATAAAATTTTTCAAATTAAGCAGATTGTTTTAAACTATAAGGCAACTAAATGCCTTATTTTAAATACATTTGTCAATGAAATTAGCCATAATTTTAAAAAGTATGGACATGAGTTTGAGAAAACTCTAGGAGATAGTGAAGGACAGGGAAAGCTGGTGTGCTGCAGTCCATGGGGTCACAAAGATTTGGACACAACTTAGTGACTGACCAACAACAACAGCAAAGTATCTCAAGCTAACTCAAACAAAAATAAAACCTCACATTAAATTTTAATAAAATGAGTATCAATCTTGAGTTACTAGGAAATTTTGACTAAGCTATACATTGCTTAAAAACATGTTAAAATGGAATTGTATTGATTGAATATTGTTGGCTGCCCATAATTTATCCCACAAATAGTGAGTCAAGCCAGAGACTTAGGCAGTAAAGATTTGTTCCAGTTTATGTTCACAAATGTTGGAGACTATAAAATTCAAGGCACAGTTTTAAGTATTTTGCCACTGGCCATGTCAACAATACATTATATAAACTGCTTTTAACATCCAGTGATAAACTATTGGGCAGATAGCAAGACAGGATTCAAATCACCACTCTAGAGTAAACCTGTAACTCTATGTATTTCTATGAAACATACAAGATGTTCTAGAACTAACACCCAAAAAAATGTCCTCGTCATTATACGGGACTGGAATGCAAAAGTAGGAAGTCAAGAGATAGCAGGGAAATTTGGCCTTGGAGTACAAAACAAAGCAGGTCAAAGGCTAACAGAGCTTTGCCAAGAGAATGCACTGGTCATAGCAAACACCCTCTTCCAACAACACAAAACAAAACTCTACACATGAACATAACCAGATGGTCAACACCCAAATCAGATTGATTATATTCTTTGCAGACAAAGATGGAGAAACTCTATACAGTCAGCAAAAACAAGACTAGGAGCTGACTGTGACTCAGATCATGAACTCCTTATTGCCAAACTCAGACTGAAATTGAAGAAAGTAGGGAAAACCACTAGACCAACCAGGTATGACGTAAATCAAATCCCTTACTATGATACGGTAGAAGTGAGAAATAGATTTAAGAGATTAGATCTGATGGACAGAGTGCCTGAAGAACTGTGGATGGAGGTTCATGACATTGTACAGAAGGCAGTGATCATGACCATCCCCAAGAAAAAGAAATGCAAAAAGGCAAAACAGTTGTCTGAGGAGGCCTACAAACAGCTGAGAAAAAAGAGAAGTGAAAGGCAAAGGAGAAAAGGAAAGATATACCCATTTGAATGAAGAGTTCCAAAGAATAGCAAGGAGAGATAAGAAAGCTTTCCTCGATGATCAGTGGGAAGAAATAGAGGAAAACAAATGGGAAAGACTAGAGATCTCTTTAAGAAAATTAGAGATACCAAGGGAACATCTCATGCAAAGATGAGCACAATAAAGGAAAGAAATGATATGGACCTGACAGAAGCAGAAGACATTTAGATGCAGCAAGAATACACATACAAGAAGAACTATACAAAAAAAGTCTTCATGACCCAGATAACCATGATGGTGTGATCGTTCACCTAGGGCCAGACAACCTGGAATGCAGTCAAGTGGGCCTTCATCACTATGAACAGAGCTAGTGGAAGTGATGGAATTCCAGCTGAGCTACTTCAGATCCTGAAAGATGATGCTGTGAATGTTCTGCACTCAATATGTCAGAAAACTTGGAAAACTCAGCTGTGGCCACAGAACTAGAAATGGTCAGTTTTCATTCCAATCTCAAAGAAAGGCAATGCCAAAGAATGCTCAAACTATCACACAACTGCACTCTTCTCACACAAAGTAATGCTCAAAATTCTCCAAGCCAGGCTTTAATAGTATACAAACCATGAACTTCCAGATGTTCAAGCTGGATTTAGAAAAGGCAGGGGAACCAGGGCAAATTGCCAACATTTGCTGGATCATTGAAAAAGCAAGAGAGTTCCAGAGAAATATATACTTTTGCTTTATTGACTATGCCAAAGCCTTTGACTGTGTGGGTCACAACAAACTGTGGAAAATTCTTCAAGAGTTGGGAATACCAGACCACCTGACCTGCCTCCTGAGAAATCTGTATGCAGGTCAAGAAGCAACAGTTAAAACTTTGCATGGAACCACAGACTGGTTCCAAATCGGGAAAGGAGTGCTTCAAGGCTATATATTATCATCCTGAATTCTTAACTTATATGCAGAGTACATCATGTGAAATGCCAGGTTAGATAAAGCACAAGCTGGAATCAAATTTGCCAAGAGAAATATCAATAACCTCAGATATGCAGATGACACCACTCTTATGGCAGAACGTGAAAAAGAACTAAAGAGCCTCTTGATGACAGTGAAGGAAGAGAGTGAAAAAGTTGGCTTAAAACTCAACATTCAGAAAACAAAGATCATGACATCCAGTTCCATCACTTCATGGCAAATAGATGGGGAAACAGTGGAAACAGTGACAGACTTTATTTTCTTGGGCTCCAAAGTCACTACAGATGGAGAATGCAGCCATGAAATTAAAAGATACTTGCCCCTTGGAAGAAAAGCTATGATCAACCTAGACAGCATATTAAAAAGCAGAGACATTACTTTGTCAACAAAGGTCTGTCTAGTCAAAGCCATGGTTTTTCCAGTAGTCATGTATGGATGTGAGAGTTGGACTATAAAGAAAGCTGAGTACCAAAGAATTGATGCTTTTGAACTGTGGTGTTGGAGAAGACTCTTAAGAGTCCCTTGGATAGCAAGGAGATCAAACCAGTTCATCCTAAAGGGAATCAGTCCTGAATATTCATTGGAAGGACTGATGCTGAAGCTGAAACTCCAGTACTTTGGCCACCTGATGTGAAGAACTGACTCACTGGAAAAGACCTTGATGCTGGGGAAGACTGAAGGTGGGAGGAGAAGGGGACAACAGAGGATGAAATTGTGGATGGCATCATCGATGCGATGGACATAAGTGAGTAAGCTCCAGTTCTTGGTGATGGACCTGGAAGCCTGGCGTGCTACAGTCCATGGGGTTGCAAAGAGTCGAACATGACTGTGTGACTGAACTGAACTGAATTATGTATTTCAGGAGTGTACCTTTAGCTAAAGGCTTGTGAGAAGAAAAAAGAAAGAACTAATTTTCAGAACAACAACAACAAAAAAACATGCTTTTGCAGTTGGAAAAAAAAATCATCTGTCTGTTTATTTGTCAACATTGTTTCATTATATGGGACTACCGATGTCATGTTTATATGCTAAAAGGAATATACCAGTGAGGAAGAGAAAATTATTGATGTAGAAAAAAGGAAATACAAAACTAGAACATTGTTTTCTAATTATTTATTGTGGACAATTTGAAGCATAATGGAGAGAATATTATTTCATAAACCTCCACAAATTTAGCAACCAGCTTTAAGAATTATGGACATGTTGTCAGTCTTACATATTGGTCACCACCCCTGTATTTTTCTTGTGTAGTATTTGTTCAGGATTTATTTATTTTAATTAATCTTTGCTGAAGTGTTTAAAGCAAATTCTACACATCATTTCTACACTGAAACTTCTGTATGCATTTTAATTGAAAAAATATTAAATTTTACACCACAACATGCCATTAATCTACCTAACAAATTTGACCTTAATCATTTAGTATTATTTGAATCATATTTAATATCTTGTGCATGTTCAGATGTTTCCAGTTGATGCACCAGTTGTTTGTATTAGTATAGATATTTAATTCCAAATTCAAATAAGGCCCATGTGTTCATTTTGATTGCTGTATCTCCTAAATCTAATTTATACTCCAGCATTTCTCCTTTTCTCTTTCTCTTTTACCATTAGCAGTTTAGAAAATCAGTTTAAAGTGGTCCGGACCAAAACTCACAGTGTCTCTGAGGTCTGCCTGTAACAGCAATTCAGACACACAGAATTGGCATTTCTAGTTGCCTATGTATATCCCCAGCTTATTCCGGACAAAGATAAGCATGCTGGAGGTTTAGTTGCTCAGTCAAGTCTAACTCTTGCAGCACCATGAACTGTATGCAGCCTGCCAGGCTCCTCTGTCCATGGATTATGGACAAGAATACTGGAGTGGGTTGCCATTTCCTTCTTCATGATAAGCATATTGCATTCCAATACTCCCTTGTTTCTTTTTTTTTTTTTAATTAGCTTCAAACTCTTTGTTCCATAGATTCAAATCACTGTGTCTTACATGCCTGCTACCTACAAAATCGGAAGCATCTGCTTAGCTTAGAACTATCCTAAGTCATTTGTTTCTAACCTTATACAGTTTCCTTTTGTCACAGAGAAGCATAACTAAATTCTCCAAGTCATGAACGAGATAGATTCAAATATCACAGAATGTAACTCTTGACTATAAACAACATAATCAGAAAATCTGACCATGTATCACACAAGTATCTTATACTTGTCACTGTTTCCTTTTCACAACAAAATATGTGAGTTTATTTTTATACTATCTTTAAAGCTGCATGGATAATTAATATAGAAAATGCCTGATGCACTTTATACATGTGAAAAATGAGTTATAAATGAACATGTTGCTAGATAATGTGGGCAATTCCCATGCCTATTTCCACAGGAGTTTAAAAACCACATTTGTTTGGGACTTCCCTGGCATCCCAGTGGTTAGGACTCCCCTCCACTCTCCCACTGCAGGGGACATGAGTTCAGTCCCTCATTTAGGAACTAAGAGCTCATAGGCTGCACTGTGCAACCAAAAAAAAACCTCAACCCCTCCCCCACAAAAGTTATGATTATGCTTGGTTGAAAGAGGCAAGCTGATCACTTGAATTACACTCTAAATTTTCTATGGGAGAGCCTCAGTTTAGAGTTTTAAAACTCATCTTCTGAGATTCTATATTCAGGATGGTTAGGGTCTCGCCATTTCTGGAATGGCAAAATATATGCAGATAGCACATGAAGCATCTGGTCTTTTTTCCTAATTCTTAATTCATTCCGTATTCTCGAGCAGAGCCATAAAAGTTGCAAATTAGTGCCAAAAATGTACCTCCTGAAATAACAATTTTGCTTCCAGAATGTATTAAATACCTGTAAGAATTTGACTTTACAGTTCCTCAGATGGCTAAAGTTAAAATTCTAAATATGGTGGGTATTTAGTGGGTATATCAAACTTTTAAATTTCATTGAAAATTTTTAAAGAACAATGATTTTTAACTATCATCCCAGTCAGTCGCCACCGTGATTGGTCAGGGATGGGCAGTAATCTGAGGTCCCCCCTCACCTCTCTTCCGTGGAAAAATTGTTTTCCACAAAACTGGTCCCTGGCGCCAAAAATGTTGGGGACCGCTGTCGTAGATCCCTGACCAATCCTTTGATGGGTCTGGAAATCCCACAAAGAAATGTTTTGGAGTTGCCCAGTCTGATCTGAAACACAAAAAGGCTATTCACTGTCCACCCACCTCCATCCCAGGCCAGAATATCCTGGGGAGGGAGGAAAAAACCAAGAACAGACAAATAAGACACAGGGTAATGTCCACGCTATATCATCAATTCCCTACTTGTAAAAGTCATGGCTTTGCTGCCCAAGGAGAACTTTGTAGGCAACCACTGGTCTGTCTGAAGTCCTCAATTCCTGTAAGGGATAGTTTACATGTTAGAGGAACCTGGTCATTTAGGAGGCTGAATTGTTGGGGAAACAGGAATTTGGGGGTCATCAGCAAGTCCATGTGGGGAGCGGGAGGTGCCAAGGGAGCAACAAACCATGACTTGTGATTTCCAGGCATTTGGGGCTGAACATTTGAAAGCATCCCAACTTTGAACACATCCCAGATTGGTGGTGGTGGAGGGGGAGCTGAGAATTAGTGGGAAATGATAGTTTAGTTGTTGATTAAATAAACCCTAGATTGTTCAGTGGAATCTCCAAATATAAAATATCTCTTAGACACACTTACATGACATATTGGAATATCAACAATATTGATATTAGAGTATCAGGGCTTCCCTGGTAGCTAAGCTGATAAAGAACCCACCTACCAATGCAGGAGACTCAAGAGACACAAGTTCAATCCCTGGGTCAGGGAGATCCTGTGGAGAAAGATATGGCAACCTGCTCCAGTATTCTTGCCTGAAAAATTCCATGAACAGAACAGTGGGCTACAGTCCATGGGGTTGCTACAGTCCTCAAACACAACTGAGCATGCGTGCTGAATAAAAGAGTATCAATAGTAAAGTGGAAACCTGAGGACCCAGTAGAATCAGCGACATGGGAGGTGACAGAACCATTGCTTAATTAACAGTGTACGTTAGAATAGTCCAGGGGACCTAGGAAACTCTGGCTTGTGGCGTTCCAAATAGCTGTGGAACCTGGAGATTTCAGTCTGGTAGGGGACATGGAAACACAATTGTCCATTAGCAGTAAGACTGACGTCAAAGAAGTGAGGCACCCGCTGCTCAGCTAGGTTGATGTGCAGATACCAGAGGCCGCATTAAGTTACGCTCTCAGAACAATGTGATTAATTCCAGAGAAGGAGAAACTTGAAGTGTAACACAGCTCGGTGAACTGGGAGAAGCTGAATGAGCCACCAAGGTAACCAGAACCTACAGCCTGAAAGAGGAAAGGAAACCAGTTATGATGACAACAACTTTCTACAACCAGTTGACAGAGACAAAATACATCAAACCAATAATAAATGATGGGCAAATGCATATGCTACCTCAAAGTACATAGCTATGAATTTACGTGAATTGTCCCCCCACTTGGAGCTAGCATTCCCTGGGAAATCGCCCTTGAGGGTTTGCCCATTTGGAAATGCTTTATTTTAAACTTCTGGTGCACTGGAAGGCCTCAACGCCAAGAGTAATTACACTGCATGTCCATTTGGTGAAGGGATTGTCAAGCAAAACCTCAATACAACTGTGATTACATTCCTTACCCCCCAAATCTCAAGCTTGTTGATTAGATTACTAATGAAAGGTGGCAGCTTCACCAAAGAAATCTCCTGACTCATGAGCACGAAATAAATCACCATCCAGCGCAGCTCAGATTCTTGAGACAGTAAAGGAAGGGAAGAGACGACTTTTTTAAGCTATGTGAACACACTTTTACTCCTCCATTTCCACGTCCTCCATAGTTTTGAACTTTGTTTTGTTGTCTAAAAATATGGGGGGAAACATGTTTCTCTTTGTTGTTGCTGTTTGTTAATAGTTAGGTCGTGTCTGACTCTTTGTGACCCCATGGACTATAACCCACCAGGTTCGTCTGTCCAGGCAAGAATGCCGGAATGGGGTGCCATTTCCTTCCCCAGGGGGTCTTCCCAACCCAGGGATCGAACCCACATCTCCTGCATCTCCTGCATTGGCAGGTGGATTCTTTACCACTGAGCCACCTAGAAAACCATTCAAAGCAACTGAGATTCTCAGGAGAACGATAAAGGAAGGTAAAAGATGATTTTTAAGCTGTTTGAGTATACTTTCACTCTTTTTTTCACATTCTCCATAATTTTGAATTTTCTTTTGTTGTCTAAAAATATGGGGGGAAACATTTTTCTCCTTTAGCTTTTTTTTTTAAAAAACAAGTTGTCTCTTTAATGTTGATTTAAAAGACATTTATCAAGAATGTTCTCTGTGCCAGGGCTGTCTTAGATATATTTACCAGGAAAATCTGAACCAAATTAGGAATCATTTCTGAGGCATCTGGGATCATCTGCTCCCCTCATTCGGGGTGTGAGGGATAAACCTCAGTCAAGGGTGTACACCCAAGAGTGAGCAAAATTGCAATTATACAGGAGAGCATCACAGACTATGAATTCAGATTAACAAAAGGTCACAGAGGTCACAGAGAACAAGGACAATGGAAATTGAAATGTGGAAGGGCCCCATAGGAAGTGACACAGTGGGGTGGCATTGGGGCCTGTCAATACAAATGTTTTCAGACATCAGCTCCAGGTACCTCAAGATCCCCCCTGGGTGTTCGCTGCACGTGTCCGGGTTTCTCTGATTCTGCCATGCTCACCTCCAGAAGCAGGTGTCCAGTGACCCAGTCCAAAGAACCCAGGAGGAGTAAATGGAAAAATAGCTGCTCAAAGAAGGTAACTAACTACGAGTTGTGACCTGACCCATCTACAACTTCCCCAATTTGCTGAAATATTTCTGCAAGCCAAAGGGAGGCCAGTTTTCTCAGTTTTGGTATTCGTTCTTTGGTTGAATGTTACAATCATCTTGAGAGATTTTTAACAAATACACAGCTGAACCTCACCCCAGAACTGCAGAATAAACTAGAACTGATATCAGAGAAATATGTAGAAAAGCAAGAGATAATGTCTGGGGACCTAGGGCTTCTGTTATCAGAGAGAGCCCAAGTAGTAAATTGTCTAGTTGTTCTGCAATTTCCACTGTTAGGAGTGCCTAATTCATTGCAAGGACATCCCTTATGGTACAAGGAGATTTAGATCCATATAACCCAGTGTTTTGCCTGCTTCCTGATGCAACGACCACATTATTCACCTCTGGATTTGCCATGATCCTGATCCTGAGCAAACAGAAGATGCACATGGAATAATTAACAACAAAGATGGGAAAACTAAGAAAAATCTTCACTGACCAATACATTCCCCCACCAATAACTATTAGGAGTAGCCAATTAACACAAGTAATTAGACTACATTAATGTTTATCAAATGCTTTTAATAACCTTCTCAATGAACACAAGCATTCATACAGTTCAGTTTGGAAACTCTAGTTACACAGTTAACGAGGTTATTCATTTTTGTCAGATCGATGACTTGGGCCCCTTATTTGCTTAAAAGGGATTGAGCAATTTATTAACTCCAAGAATGTTTCTAACAAGGAAATGTGCAATTGAAATCTAGCCCTGTTTATATAAGAAGAGTGTCTCAAAAGGCAGAAATCTATAGTGAATAAAGTTGAGGAGCAGCAAAGCACTAACTTAATTTGAAGGAGAGCCAAAATTGCCGAGAAAGTGAAATTTCTATCCATCATGAGTGGTTCTAGATGTTGAGTGGTCTTGATTTCTAGATTGATTTCGAGGTGGAGAAGACTTGGCTTCATGTTAAGCCATCCATCCATGAAGACTTTTTCTTCGGAAAATAATATGATTAGAGCTGTGGTTTGGGGACTCTAGCCTGGTTTGGTCAAAGAATAAAGAAAAAAAAGGAGACAAGGGATTGGTTAAGGAATTATTGCAGAAGTGCAGTCACATTCAAAAATGTTCCAATAACATGAAAAAATATTATGAACTGCCTGCCTTGTATAAAGCCATTCTTGGGGATCTCTTTATGGTAATGATAAGAAAACCAGGTTGCCCAAACTTTAAATTAATGGTAAATTTCTTTTTGAAGTAATCTTATTGATAAAGAAACTAAGGGAGAAAATCATGAGATGTCTGATCCATGTCTGATTTTTTTTTATGTTTCTGAAAATCATATTTCTTCTCCTACATAGGAATCATAAAAATATTTTTAAAATAAATGTCCTGCTTATTATTTGTGTACTGACTTATCTCTATCAAAAATTTAACTACTGTTTGCTATTAACTACTGTTGTAACCTTTGTTGCAATTTTTATTTATTACACTAATCATGAAATGCAAGTGAAAGATAGTACATACATACAAGTTTTACAAAAAGACTAAATAATTAATCCTCAGGAATTCTGAGACACGCTGTGTGATCTTCATTTCATTTATACCTTGTGCCGTTGATACTAAGGTCTTTGAAGTAAAATTTAAAATATATCCTCAAATATTATTAATTGCTTGATAAAATACATGTCCATATAAAATTTTTCTATAAAAATATAACTAATGTTTTGATTATTCTTTATATTCTAATAAAGGCTCTTTCAGAATGCAGTAACAAAGGGGGAAGTTAGTTTCTTCTATAAAGAAGTGATGCATTTTTAACTAAGAGACAATGTGATTCATGAGAAACTTACCTTTCTACCTTTGTCAAAGCTACTGAAAAGCAGGAATAAGTGACATCATTCAATAGATGAGACTTTTAAAGTATACTTTCTGGTAAAACGATCTATGTTGATTCCTCATTTTTCCATACCTTGAGGGAACTCTCCATTTACTTTCCGATTTTAATGGTAGCTGTCCTATTGCCTTTGTATTTTAAATGTGTGATAACTTGCTTATTTGAAAGAGTCAGGAACAGCCAGGAATGAGGAGAAGGGGATTTAGATGTGAGACATTCCAAATATAAAGATTCTTGTGATCTTTAGGGCAGGAGAGAGATGAAATTCTGAAAAAATGAAGGGAAATAAAACTTTGAACTATATTGCTAGAAGTAGCAAAACTATAAAGTATGAATATATGGAATTTGAATAATACATTAAGTGAATAAACTACTTTGGGAGGGTTACATTGGGTTACATAGGTTGCAAAGGGTTTCACTTCATTGTACCTTCTCTATTCCACACAGTGTAATTCACTTTACAAGTTAAATGTCTTGTTAAGTAGCTGAAGGAAACATTAGCACATGCCTTTGTATTAAAGTTAAATTTATTTAGGAACATCCACTTCCAGTAATATCAAAATATGCATTCTGTTATGTCTATTAATATTTTATTTTCACTGTCCAAGAAAGAAGGTTTATATCGATTAGGTTTCATAAATATCTTGTTAACTCTAATTTCAAAGCATGCAAACTATATGAACTGGAAGTAGTAATCTTATTACTTACAAATTCCTATGTCTTGCATTATCAATTCAATTCTTGTTCTTGAGGGTTCCAAAAAATTTAGAACAATGGTGTTGTTTAGTATTGTAACTTCTTACCTTTCTCTGAATAAAAAGAATGACACGAAGATGTTAATAACTTTTTTTCTCTTATTAAAAGCTAATTAAGAAATCCCTACTGAAAGTTTTACATTTAAATGCCTAGTTCTTTGGAGAGGCGTATGAGTCAGCCAGCATTAAGAAATGAAGCACAACATCGATAGCCCTAAGAACTAGGCAACGGTTCCTAAATCTGTGATTACCAGAAAATATAATAATTCTCTAAGGAGAAGAAATCATTCAAAACCAATTTTTAATTCCCTGAATGTGTTACTCAAGAAAGACTCAATGAGCCATGTGGAATACTTAATTATTTTATCATAAAGTACACGGTTTATGATACAGTCTGAGATAATTCAGAAGGAGACTTTTACCTTTCAGAAGGAATAAAATTTCCATTCATTTATCCTCTAGCTGTGTAAACAGCATTATTAAGTCAATTTATCAAGTGATTAAATAGTATCATATGTGATAGTGTGATAAATGGAGAAATTAAATATAAACAGTATGCCTTAAACCTTAAACTTATTATTCCCTTTGGGCTGGTGTAATTAAAGTCTATGGCCAAAAATAAATAAATAAATTCTGGCAAAATGCTAATGGAAGCTAAGTTCGGAACTCATGCTCCCGATCATTTTTGCCCTTGTTTTTAAAGGCAGGATCTACTGTATTTACATTAGAGTAGCTGTATCATAAAATATCCCTTCTTTAATAGAGGCTTATTAAAAGAGCTAATGATCTCTACAGTGCATTTGTGAAAAATGCCATGTGGTGTGATCAGGGTAGACGCACAACCAGCCCTCAGCCTGCAGCCACCGGTCTAGCAGTAATGCTTGTCCAAGCCTCCAATCTGCTCTTGTTTAGTTGTTCACTCTATGAAACATTTTGATTATTATCCTTGTGAACTAGCATTTAGAGTTAAGTATCTTCTATAAGGCATTTTTATAGCATGAAATGATTCACACAAAAACACTTTCCCCCAAAGACTTTATTTACACAATTGCTTTAAGTTCAAAAATCAATACATCTTTACTGAAAAATCTGTGTGAAAGATCTGCTAGATACAGGTAATAAAGGCAAATAAGCCATCTGCTCTGCCATCAAAAATGACTTTATAATCTAGCACAGAGTTTCTCAAAGCAGCACTACTGACATTCTTTGTCGTAGGGGTCTGCCCTATTTGGTGTAGGATGTCTAGCATCTGGAGGAGGAAATGGTAATCCACTCCAGTATTCTTGCCTGGAAAATCCCACGGACAGAGGAGCCTGGGAGAGTCCATGGTGTTGCAGAGTCGGACATGACCGAGTGACTGAGCATGTGCATATGTCTGGCAGCATCCACGGCCTCTACCCAACCCATGCCAGGAATATCCCTCGTCTCCAACTGTGATAACCCAAAACATCTGATCAATGTTTCCTGGGAGTCATTATAGCCTACACGTGTGAACCTCCAGTCTATCACATGAGACAAGGAAGAAATAAACTATCAAAAGTCAAAAGCTATAAATGTTCAAAAGAGAAATTCTAAGTGCTGCTGGAAGAAAGGTGTGGGTGCAGAGAGGAAGTGTTCTGTTCAGTTACTGAGAACCACAGAGTGGACTGAAAGAATGGTTAGAATTCTGACAGGTAGAGAGGGGGCACCTAGGGCATCGAAGTTGCTTTAAAAATTTCCAGCAAGGAAGGCATTCAGTCGAAGTCCATCTTTGTCACAAAGAGTCTTAAAGTACAAGTACAATTCAGAAAAGGCCCTGATGCTGGGAAAGATTAAAGGCAGGAGGACAAGGGACAACAGAGGCTGAGATGGTTGGATGGCATCACCGACTCAATGGACATGAGTTTGATGGTGAAGGTCAGGGAAACCTGGCGTGCTGCAGTCCATGCAGTCACAAAGACATGACTGAGTGAATGAACAGTTTAAAGGTTTTACCCTACATCTTACTTCACTATGCTGTCATTTCTGTCTTACCATTTATAACCATCATAGGAGCATTTCTTAAACTTAAATTTGTGTTTCCCAATCCAGCTCTAGTTCTGTATTTAGCCTTGCTATTTGTCAAATAATAGCAATATTAACTGTGCATCTATCATAATTCTAAGTATTCTATGTGACATAATACTTATAATAACCATATGTGGAAAGTATTCATATTATCTTCATTTTACCGATAAGGAAAATGAGTTACCAAATGTCTCGTTCAATTCTCCAGGTAACGATTCTCCAGGTAACAAACCCTGAGTTGGGATCTGAACCCAGGCCACCGGGCTCCATCACATATCCTTAATCACTGTGATAGCCAAGTGAATAAATGTTCCTACTCTCTTTGCTGTCATCACTGATCAATGCATGGCTCAATCTGGCCCCAAAATCACCCCCTAGAGTAACTTATAATCTGTGACTTGAATATCCTATGAAATCAATTTGTGAAGACAAATGCATTTCAAACAATATTATTTAAAAATCATTAAGACTAACTTACTAGCCTAAAATCACCTGTAAAATATTATATTAACCTCCATAATAATTTTGTACCTCAGGACGTGACAAGCACCGCTGACCTCATTTTGCATGCTGTCAAGCTAGAGAAATGGGAATGTGAGTGATTGTCTGCATTTTCAGAGACCAGGTGTGGAAGGAGGATTAGGACACAAATTTTCTAAAAGACAGTTTCTGTGATTATCTTGACACTGCGCTGCCTCCTACACTTACCCAACATAATCCTGTGGTCTCTAGACTTTAGCACCCAAGGTAAACTTTATTTATCTATCTTTTCTCATTGTAGTCCTACAATCATTTCCTCTTTCACTGCAATTTTCTTTAGTCACTCAACTTTGTTTCAGAGACTTATAAATTCCTTCCTTAGTAAAAAGCGTCCTTTCAGCACATTTTAACTTCCCAACAAGGCTTTCCTTTCCAGATTTTCCTGTGGTTTCTTTGAAGGACACTATCTTTAAAGACCTATGGGAGGGGGGATCAGGATGGGGAATACATGTAAATCCATGGCTGATTCATGTCAATGTATGACAAAAACCACTACAATATTGTAAAGTAATTAGCCTCCAACTAATAAAAATAAATGAAAAAAAAAAAAAACAAGCAAAAAAAAAAAAAAAAAAAAGAAAAGAAACTGTAAAAAAGAAAAAAAAAAAAAATAAAGACCTATCCCACTATTTGTGCATGTGTGTGCCCGTGCTAAGCCTCTTCAATCGTGTCCGACTCTGTAAGATCCTGTGGGCTGTAGCCTGCCAGACTCCTCTGTCCGTAGGTTTCTCCAGGCAAGAATACTGGAGTGGGTTGCCGTGTCCTCCTCCAGGGGATCGTCCTGAGCCAGGGGCTGAACCTGAGTCTCTTATGTGTCCTGGGTTGGCCGGCAAGTTCTTTACCACTAGTGCCACCTGGGAAGCCCCCATACCTTTGGAGAAATCTTATACAACAAGCATTTTAAAGAGCTATAGATTTTATTTCTATTTAAGTTGACAATATATTATGTAATCACCATATTTTAAGTAGTGAAAATGCCAGCAGTGAACTTGATTGAGTAATACTTGAAGTTCCATTTTTCACATTCCTGATTTCATTTTTTTTGCTTATAGAAACCTGAGGTAGAGGAGCAAGTCTTCTTAAATTTTTCCACAATTTTGCCCAAAATCCGAGAATTATTTTCACTGATGTGGTGTGGAAACACACATATGTTGTTACTATAAGTATTTGTGTCTAAATGTATGTAATATTACATTTTCCTTACAATTAAATTATTTTCATAAATATATATATATTTCCTGGAGAAGGAAATGGCAACCTACTCCAGTATTCTTGCCTGGAAAATCCCATGGACAGAGGAGCCTGGTGGGCTATACTCCATGGGGTCACAATGAGTCAGACACGACTTCGTAATACTTATTTTCATAAAACTGTTTAAAGTTAACTTGTGTGCTTTAAACTATGTTTTACTTCATCTATAAAATTACTATTTTTGAGTAGTTTATGTCCATCAATATGTCAGGCAAGATAACTTGCAGTTCACTTACCTTGTGGAGAAGTCTCATCTTTATAATATAGACTTCTACCATCACAAACATAGTTCTATCTCTCCTTTCATTCACATTTTATTTTATATTTTTGAGCCATTTTTCCATAAATAATTTGCACATATATTTTTTGGTTTATTCATACCTCAGGTGTGTCCAACTTTCTGCAATCTTATGGATTGTAGCCCGCCAGCCTCCTCGGTCCATACGATTCTCCAGGCAAGAATACTGGAGTAGGTTGCCATGTCCTCCTCCAGGGGACTTTCCCTACCCAGGTATGGAACCTGCATCTCTTTGTCTCCTTCATTAGCAGGTGGGTTCATGGCAAACCACCCCAGTACTCTTGCCTGGAAAATCCCATGGACGGAGGATTCTGGTAGGCTACAGTCCATGGGGTGGCAAAGACTTGGACACGACTGAGGGACTTCACTTTCACTTTTTTTTCTTTACCACTAGCACCTAGGAAGCCCGTTATTCATACATAAGAACCTTATAGTTTGAGTAGCTCCCAGAGATATGAGTATGATTCATCCTGATTTCCTATTTGACCATTGCTGTGGTTGAAAATCCTAGTTATTTGATGAATTTTCTATTCACCATGAGTTAGCAAATTATTTTCGATTTTTCCATTTTTTCATATGAAAAAAAGTGAAAGTGAAAGTCACTCAGTCTGACTCTTTGCGACCCCATGGACTGTACAGTCCATGGAATTCTCCAGGCCAGAATATTGGAGTGGGTAGCCTATCCTTTTTCCATAGGATCTTCCCGACCCAGGAATCGAACTGGGGTTTCCTGCATTGCAGGCAGATTCTTTACCAGCTGAATTACCAGGGAAGCCCCAATATGACATGATAAAATAAATTTTAAATTCTGCCTCTCATCTTCATTTCTTGGTGACTTCTGAATGCCTTGCAAATGGCCCTGCTGGGGACCCCAGGCCTCTGAAACCAGCTGCATCTCCCCCTGCTCCTCTCCCTCGGTCAGCATGGATAGAGTCTCACTGAAGAGTAAGATCAGGGCACGTCCCCTCCACCACACTATTTATGAACAAGGGGTGTGGCAGGTGGCACAATGTGAACTTATATATTCATCTGGAATGTACAGATGTGTTCTTTTTCATTAGACAGAGCCACAAGTTACCTGAAATCTGGCAGATCAACCAACCTGAGACCTGGTTTGTAATCTGAGTGATGGCTCTTGAATAGAAGTGAAGAAATGGAGTTACATCCATACCGAGCCCTTTTCTTGGTGTCAGACGCGTGGGGAGCAGAGAATCAAGGCTTGCAGAGGATGAGGGTAACCGTGGTTACCTCAGTCAGTTCAGTGCAGTCACCTAGTCATGCCTGACTCTTTGCAACACCATGACTTGAGCACACCAGCCGTGGTTACATGGAAGTGTCCAAATCAAAGCACATATGGGTACATGAAAGCAGTTTGAAAGGAAGAATTAAAAAACCATCACAATATTGTAAAGTAATTTGCCTCCAATTAAAATAAATAAGTAGATAAAATATAAAAAAATAATAAATAAATACAATGTCAAAACAGATAGGTTAATAACAAAAATAGAACTGATATGAGGGGAATGGAAGAAAAGCAGAAGTATGGGCAAGTGGACCAGAGCCATGTGAAATATATGATAGATTAATTCCCTTAGAGCAAAACAGAGTAGTCATTTTGTTTAATTAATTCTGGTGACCATGATTGATTTGTGTTTGTATTGAAAGTCACCTCCAGTCTGTTTAGATGTAGATTATTATATGGCATGAAAAAGTAAAAGGCCATCATTAGCAATAAAGTCCTCCTTGGTGGTGTTTTTTAACAACCAATTTTTGACAAGTTTAACTGCCCACCAACAAGGCCCTGACACACATTACAGAAAACTGCAGGCACAGTATGTAATATAAATCTTCTCTTTAAATAATAAACAGAGGCCTTGTTATTGGAGGGTCAGAAAAATCAGAAAGTGCATGATCCATTGTATCCTTGGATCAGTCAAGATTAACCAATTCCCACTCAGGCAGCTCAAGGTTTTCTGGAACACAGCTCAAAGATTTCACAAAGGGGAAAAGATGCTGTATAAGAAAAGGCCAGTGCAAATTAGAATGAATATTCACCCTTATAAAATTTCCATGGACCAGATGACAAGTCCAATATTTATTGCTCATATAACTTTTGAAAAACTGTTCAGTGGCATTTGTTACATTCACCATATGGTGTAAACACCACTCTATTTAGTTTCACAGTGTTCTTGTCAGCCTCAAAGAAAACCACTGGCCAACTAAGCAATCATTCCATTCCCCCTCTTTCAGCCCCTGGCAGCCACCACTCTACTTCCTCCTCTGAATTTGCCTGTTTGAGGTGTTTCATAAAATGAGATCATATAGCACCTGACCTTCTGATTCTGACTTCTATCATTTAGCATAGTATTTTAAATGTCCTTCCACACTGCAGAATGTATGGGCCCTCCCACCATCTTTATAGCTGACTGGTATTCTATCACATGTTTCTTAATTCTTAATGTATGCTCAGTGGTGTCCAACTCCTTGTGACCCCATGGACTATAGTCCATCAGGCTCCTCTGTCCATGGGATTTTCCAGGCAAGAATCGTGGAGTAGATTGCCATTTCCTCCTCCATCTGTCTATGTGCATTTTGTCTATCCATTAATCCACTGATGGATAATAGAATATTTCCACATTTGGGTTACTGGAAATGTGCTGCTATAAACAAACGTGTATAAATATTTGTTTGAGTATCTGTTTTCAATCCTCAGGGTACATACTTAAAAGTAGAGTTATGCAAATTCTGTTTAACATTGTAAGGTAACACCAATGTGTTTTCCAGAGCTATATCATTTTACAATCCAAGAATTTATGAGGGTTTCATTTTGTCCACATCTTTACAAAACTTGTTTAAAAAAAAATAATAACAATAATAATAGCTATCCAGTGGGTGTAAGGGGGCTTTCCTGGTGGCTCAGACAGTAAAGAATCTGCCTGCAATGCAGAGACCTGAGTTTGATCCTGGGGTCAGGAAGATCCCCTGGAGAAGGGAATGGCAACCCACTCTAGTATTCTTGCCTGGAGAATTCCAGGTGGACTATAGTCCACAGGATTGGAAAGATTTAGACATGACTGAGTGGCGAACACTAGTAAGTGTGAAGTTGAAAGAGAAGAGAATACTCTTGTCCTTGTCCCCCCATCCTCTGCCTGCCTTTTGTCTGTAGAAAAACATTAGCCAAAGAATAAGTTTAATCAGAGAAGTGAGAAAATGCAGAAACAAAAGAAAACAGTCTAAAAAGACTAAATAATAATAGTTCAGTCATTAAGTAAACATTTGGTGCGTCTTCATGGGACATAGATAATATTCTGAGCCATATCCTGTGAGCTGTCTTATGGAGACTAAAACCTCTCCCCAACAAGTGGAAGAAGCTAACTATATGATGACCACACTGTAGCCATGACATAAGCTGCTACAGTTCTGAGAATTGACCCAAATAAACGGGAACAAACTGATCCAACCCTGGAACGGAAAACTGTACCTGAAGCAATCAAGATGATGCCTTTCAGACCACTGATGAACAGTTCAAGGTGACCTTCAGAGGTGACTGTGCTGTTTCTGCATGGAGCCCCCTCTCTCCATCTATAAAAGCTCTTGCCCACGGATTTTCATTGGCAGGTCGGCAGGTCAGGGGCAGAGGGAATCTCTCCTTGGACAGCAGTCCACCCCACTATCCCCGTTGTCAGCATCCAACCTAAAAGGCAAACTGTCCTTTCCACCAGCTTGTCTCTTTTTTGGTTTTTGAGTGGTGAGCAGCTGGACCCCCACTTTTGGCAACAAAGTGATATCACAGTGTGGCTTTGATCTTCACTTTTCTAATTTTAATGAAGATGAGCACCTTTTCATACACTGAGCAACTGTATTTGTTTGCTTGTTTGTTTTTTTGAAGAGTTGTCTATTTCACTTACATATACATGAATTACTGACAAGGAAGAACTTATCAATGTTTCTGCCATTTCACTATTTGTTTTCTATATATCTTATGCCCCTCATGTTTTCCATTTCCTACAGTACTTCCTTCTTTTGTGTCTAATTGTTTTGTTGTGTGTGTGTGTGTGTATTGCACTATTTTGATTCCCTTTTCATATTCTTTTCTGAATTATCTTCAGATGTTTTCCTAGAGTTTTTAATGGGGTTTCCTTTAATATCCTAAATTTATAACAATGTGATGGCACCCCACTCCAGTACTCTTGCCTGGAAAATCCCATGGATGGAGGAGCCTGGTAGGCTGCAGTCCATGGTGTTGTGAAGAGTTGGACACTACTGAGTGACTTCACTTTCCCTTTTCACTTTCATGCATTGGAGAAGGAAATGGCAACCCACTCCAGTGTTCTTGCCTGGAGAGTCCCAGGGATGGGGGACCCTGGTGGGCTGCCGTCTATGGGGTTGCACAGAGTCAGACACAACTGAAGCGACTTAGCAGCAGCAGCAGCAGTCTGAATTGATACCAAGTTAGCTTCAACAATATATAAAAATCTTTTCCTATACAAATCTGGTTTCCCATTGTGTTGTTATTGCCACAAACTATATCTTTATCCATTGCATACCCATTAACATAGACATACAATTATTATTTGATGCACTTGCTTCTTTAAACCATATAGATAACAGAATGAGGAATTAGAAGCCAAAAAACAACAATGTTGGTTTTATATTTTGCAGTTATCTGTATAGCAGAGCTCTTTATTTCTTCATATAGCTTTGAGTTACTGTTTATTGTCATATTTCACTTCAAGGTGATGGACTGACTCCTTTTAGCATTACTCACAGGGTAAGTCTACAAATGACGAACTCCCTCAGCTTTTATTTATCTGAGACTGTCTCTTTTTTTCCTTCATTTTTAAAGAATTTTGATGGATATAAAATCTTTGGTTGACAGGTTTTTTTTTTTTTCTTTCAGCACTTCAAAAATGTCATGCCACTTTCTTCAAGCCTCAGTGGTTTCTGATGAGAAATTGCCTGTTGATCCTATTGGAAATCTCTTGTATATGAGTTATTTCTCTCTTACTGCTTTCAAAATTCTCTTTGTCTTTTGACAAATAGATCATATATCTCAGTAAGTGTCTCTTTGTCTTCATCCTTATTAGAATTCATTGAGATTTTTTGATGTGTAATTTCATGCATTTGTAAAATGAGTGAGGTTTCAGCCTTTAGTTCTTCAAATATTCTTATTGCCCAATTCTCTCTTTCCTCTCCTTCTAGGACTGCAGTTATGAATACGTTCATATTCTTGTCAGTGTTTCATAGGTCTCATAGACTCTGTTAATTTTTCTCATTCTTTTTCTTTCAGTTCCTTGGACTGGATCATCTAATAGATCTATCTCAGGTTCTGGATTCTTTCTTCTGCCTGCTCAAATATTCTGTCAAAAATGTCTATTGGTGCTTTCTTTCTTTCTTTTTTTTTTTTTTTAGTTATTGTAATTTGGGGACTTCTTGGGCGGTGCTAGTGGTAAAGAACCTGCCTGCCAAGTCAGGAGACACAAGAAACATAGGTGCAATCCCCAGGTAGGGAAGATACCCTGGAGGAAGAAATGACAACCCACTGCAGAATTCCTTCCTGGGAAATCCCACGGACAGAGGAGCCTGGTAGACTGTAGTCAATGGGGCTGCAAAGAGTCAGATATGACTGAGTGACTGATCACATTGTATTAATAAATTTCAGCTCCAGAAATTCTATTTTGTTCTTTTTTTTTATAATTTATATCTCTACTGATATTTTCTACTTTATCATTTATTTTTGTCCTTATTTTTTCTCTCCTCTCTGAGGATATTTAAAGTAATTGATTTAAAGTTTTTGCTTAGTAAGTCCAATGTCTGTGTTTCCTCAGGAACAGTTTCTATTATTGCTTTGTAACTGGATCATATCTTCTTGTTCTTTCACCTGCTACCTGATTTTGATGGAAAACTGGACATTTTGAATATTATAATATGGTAACTCTGAAAATCACATTCTTCCCCTTCCTAAGGGCTTGGGAGCTTTGTTATTGTTGTTTTGCTTCAGTTTGCTTTGCTTTCTGTGGGCAGTATGCTTGTTTAGTGAATCTTCCAAACTAATTTTGTAAAGTCTGTCTTTGTCATATGTGATCTGGGAAGTCTCTATTCCTTTACATGTCTAGCTAGTGTTTTGACAGAAATTTCATTGAGTACTAGGAAAAGAAAGGAAGCAAGGAAGGATAGAAAGAAGGGAGGGAGGGAGGGAGGAGGAGAAGATAAAGAAGGAAGGAAGAAGCAAAGAAAGAGTAAAAAAGAAAAAGGAAAAAAATCCTCCAGTCTTTGTGAGTTGGCTTTGTTTGGGACACTCCATCAGCCGGCACTTGGCCAGGCTTTTTACAGTTCTACTTCTGACTTCACATTCTGCTTGCATCATGCCTAGTGATAAACTGCAGGTGGAAGCTTGGAGTCTTTTAAGGTCTTATCTGAGCCTGCATCCTCTGCACAGACATGAGCATTCTCTCCAAACTCCTCAGTGTACACAGACACTTCTCAGTGCCTTAATTCAGCAAAGAATGCTTTCCCCAGATTTTTCTCACAGATTTTCAGTTAGTCTATTGTTCATTTCAACTGTAATCTTTCACTCCAGGAATCTGTGTGTTTTTCATTTGTTGTATAAGGTTCTCAAAGGATGCTCACTAGTTTTCCATCCTAAGTTCCTAGTTAGGTGAAACAAAGGCTACTGGCTTGCAGCCTTTCTTCAGGTCACCCTGGACAGACTAGAACAGACAAACAAACTCTGTGGGTGAAATTTGTTCTGCTCTCTCTGGACCCAGAATCAGGATCCCACACTGGGAAGGAGAGATGCTGTCTTTAAGAATGAGCTCACACCAGGAAAGTGTTGAGTTAATCAAAAACAATACTGCCACGGGACTTTCCTACCACAGGACTTTTTTTTTATTATTATTATTATTCAGCACTCGCTTTGTTCCTATAATCCCTTGGTTGTTTCTGAAAACATTGATTCTGTCAAATTTTCCCCCAATATTTTGGTGCTCTGTACCAGGTTAGACCCTGGGAAGTTTTCTCTGCTCTTTTTACTTGGTCTAGCTGGCTTCTCTGACTTTTAAGTCTACAGTCAGGATACTGAGTCAACACAACCTATATAGTAAGATGACCCAGTACACTGCATTATTTGAAGATAAAAAATATTGCTCAATGGACATGAGTTCTGATATTTCAGTAAAATAGATGTCACACTATTTCAAAGACCCTTTGATTATACTAAATGAGGATTTAAAAGACTAAGTAGAGAACTCTTCCCCACAGTGCCTTTGTGAAGACACAGCATGTCTCCTGCAGAGAAGTTTTCATCCACAGTCACTAATGGAACCTGGAAAAAAGAATTAGTGAACTTATTCTAACAAATAAAAGCTGTGTTCAAGGCATGCAAAGACCAAGGGAGAGACCAGATCAGCTCTCAGTGAGATATTTTCAGGTGAGCAGTGAGATTGATGACAAAAAAAATCTGATATTATTCCATCTCTACTCTGCTTTTCTCCAATGCACACTATTATTGATGATTTTTACATAAGCAACTTAATTAGGTGGCCGCAGAGTAAACTGAGGTTCAGAGAGGCTGGTGACTCCTCAGTAAAACACAGATCATTGATGTAATCCCAGGTCAGATGACTCTAAAGCCTATTTCTATTACATTTTGATGATCCTTCATATCTATAAATTATCTTTTCCCTTAAGAAACAAAATTTATGAAGACTTCAGGTATTTCCTTGCAGTCGGTGCTTTCAAGCCAACTGCATCCTTGCAGGAGGCTGCACCACTCCCCTGCTGAATCAGTTTTCTTTGGTGACTGCAGTCTCATTGTGATTCATGCCCTTTGGCTGTGTCCCAGCCCAGGACCAGCCCCACCCTCCCTGCCCTTGTGAGGTGAAGGTCCTGGCAGAGTTTGACCTTGACTCAGCTCATGTATAATCGATCACGGATGATGTTGCTTAGTTGCTAGAGCAGTCATCACTCTCTGACAAACGGTCTGTCAAGTGTCTTTGGTTCAGAATTTCTATTGTCACTGGAAATTTCCAATGATTCATTGAAGAACATATTCTTCTGAATTCCAGGAATGGTATCATTTTTCAGTTAAATCTCATCATTGGGATTAGTAAGAAATGACCTCTCAGAAATATTTCAGAAACTTTTTGATGACTTCAAAAATTTAAATAACGAAGTGAAAAAGAAAGGGAAGTATAGATCCAAGAACTCTACAGTGTTCACATTTTTTTAACAAGCCATTCAAAGTTTATTAAGAGCGTATTACACATCAAGGTTTGTATGTCAAACACATTTGAATTATACGATGACATTTTGAAATAGTTACCACTTGAATGATTGAAATAGTTCCCCTTACACACGGAATACTATATTTGACTTTCTTCATGAGGAAATAGCTACATGATCTAAATTCATTTCTTCATCATATATAATCAGTAGTCAGTAGGTATTTCAAACGAATTAACATATAGTTGGAGGAGCTACAAACTTTTCAAAAATGACTTTAAACATCGTTTTTCAACTTTCTTAAAATAACATGAAATGCTATCACCCCTTTAGAGAGAGAGTGACAAAGTAAGGATGAGAGTGACAAGTGAGAGAGAGAGAGAGAATCTGAGAGAAATACTGACTGTATCTTCTGAAATAAGAGGATTCTTAGACTCTAAGTCTCCTCTGCTTCCTGCAGGTCTTAAAAGGTCAAGACCACCAAGTTGAGGTTGACTAGGCCAATCAGGTTTTTAGCTACATTCTGCTAGGATAAACTAATGAACTTTTTGTAGATACATGTTTATTTGAAATTCGGAATCCCAGAAACAGTGTACGTGCTGCCTCTGTGGGAGACCTGCGTTTGATCCCTAGGTTGGAAAGATGCCCTGGAGAAAGGAAAGGCTACTCCCTCCAGTATTCTGGCCTGGAGAATTCCATGGACTGTACAGTTCATGGGGTTGCAAAGAGTCGGACATGACTGAGAGACTTTCACTTTCACTTTGGTAGATACGTGTTTATTTGAAATTCAGGAATCCCAGAAAAGGTGTATGTGCTGCCTCTATCCTCATACAGAACTAAAATTATATACTAAAATGTAAATATGTGTGTGCTAAAATTTTTAAATAAAACAAATAATTCAGAACAAATAAAACAAAAACTTGGACAAGATGTTTCACCAGAACATTCACAAAATATGTGAATGGTCATTAGCACATGGAAAGAGCATAATTCATCAGGCAAATGAAAACTAAATCTGTAGTGAGGTATAAACATATACACTAGTATGGCAGAAAGCATTGACAAGGAAGTTAAGGGGCATCATGGCTTTATAAAAATTTTTTTAAAGTCCATGCTGAAATATTTAATTGTACTCATAAGTAACAATATATTTCTTTATGTTCTCTGATAAAATTGTAAACTAACTCTGTCTTTGAATCTGTGCTCTTATGTAGATTAAATATTTAAATTCAACTGTTTTCATCAAAAGAAAGTTGATCAGAACCTGCAAACAGACATTTGTGGTTTTTTACATAATGATTACATGTTGAATCAAAATATTATATAAGGTTCTTTGGGTACTTAACAGTAATTGAGAAAGAAAGAAGAATTCAGAAATCTTCCATAAATCAGTGATACACCTCTGTACATTTTCTACAAAAGAATATGGTAAGACTATAATAAAGGCATTGGTTTGATATTAAATGCAATTTGAGGGCAAAGGGATATAAAATTGTCTATAACTTTGTGAACCATGTTAAGATTCAAAACCATCTGTATCTATCACCGCTGAGTTTTTATTATATGTTCAGTTATATAGTTCACTGTAAAAACTATCTAAGGTCACTTTAGTCTTTGAAAATATGACATTTATTATCAGAAAAGGCAGAACGAGGAAATGGACGGAATAGAAAAAGTTTTCTCCAAAAAAGACTTTTAGTTGAAAATAAGAAAAAGTATGTTCTTTTTTTCCCTTAGGAGTGTTAAACAGCAGAAAGTGAGGAAATGGTTGATAATTAAATATCTTTCTGTTATACATCATCCTTTGGGCTGTTTAATTCTGAAAATGACAATGCGATTTTAAGCTGATATCCGTGAGTTTTTGCTTAGAATGGTAAAGACTTGAAAAAATTATTTTTTTCATTTTGCATGTAAAATTTTAATTTACATGACATTTATGTATGCCAAATGATAAGCCAGATATGAATTATTGTACAACACAGCCAGAGAGGAGGACAGTAAATCAGTAGCATCTCCAGAAATTTCTGTGATAGTGGGAATATTCTAAACTATTCACCATCCAGTAAGAGAGTGACCCACATCTGGTTCCTGAGCAGCAGAAACAGTTGCTGGTGCAAATGAAAAGCTGAAGTTTCAGTTTAATTTTAATTTAAATCGCTATGTGTGGCTAAAGTATGCCTTATTGAATAGACGACTGAAGTGCAATATTTTCATTCTAGATACAACGACATTGAAAGGCAGAGATATCTTTCTCAAAAATACAACAAAGTTGGCAGAAACAATAGCAGACATGTCATCTATTATTGGCTTCCTAGTTGGATCAACTGGTAAAGAATCTGCCTGCCAATGCAAGAGATGCAGACAGGAGACATGGGTTCAATCCCTGGATTGAGAAGATCCCCTGGAGGGGGAAATGGCAACCCACTCCAGCTGCCTGGGAAATTCCATGGATGAAGGAGCCTGGTAGGGTATAGTTCATGGGGCTGCAAAGAGTCAGACATGATTGAGCAGGCACATAAGTAATGGGAAGTAAACACAGGCACAAAGCAAGGGTAAACAAGCATGTCAAACTGTTCTAGACACAAACATGGGTGTGTGTGTGTTTGGTTGTTGGGTGTGTGTGTATGTATGTGCACTCAGTCATATCCAATTCTTTGTGATGCCATAGACTGTAGCCCAGCAGTTTCTTCAGTCCATGGGATTTCCCAAGCAAGAATACTGGAGTGGGTTGCCATTTCCTACTTCAGAGGATCTTCCTGACCCAAGGATTGAACTCAAGTCTCTTGTGTCTCCTGCATTGGCAGGCAGATTCTTTACCACTCTGCCACCTGGGAAGCCCATAGCAAGGGTACAAGCACTGTAATTCAGTACCTGTCTACTCCACAAAGTGACATCACCACAAGTCTGGTTACCATCTGTCACACTGTCATTGACCCCCTTCACCCATTTTGCCCACCCCCAACACCTTTCCCCCTGGTAATTACTAGTCTGAACTCTGAATCCACAAGTTTTTAACAATGCTACTTATATATCACTCACTCAGATTCCTTTTACAAAACTTTGAAATTCTGATGTCTCATATTCAGAGATGATTAATTCAGCAAACACTTTAGAAGAGAGAAAGGGAGATGGAGAGAAAGATATTAAATGTACCTTCTTGGAGAATTAGCTTTAAGGTTATTTCACTAAGGGCAGAAGCATATTTAATAGGTAATAATATCCCACATGAGGTTATGATATTATGATTGAGTTTACTCTATAATTAAATGCTTAAATCATTATCATTGTGTGATAAGATTTCCCAAAATGCCCAAAGACTTAATCTCAGGTCCACAAACATTTGTATGAAGACCTGATTGATATGACTCTGAGATGTTTACAGAACAGTAATCTGAGATGCCACAAGCTATAGCCCAGAGACTGTGTAACCAAGAAATAGAGAATGCAGGTCAGCAGAGAAAGAAAACGAGACTTCTGTGCAGAGACTACAGGAGAAATGTAAGAGGTGGTGCAAGATACACCCTGAGTCTTGAAATACGTTCAAGTTCTCTAATTCAGAAAATCCCTGGGGTGTTTTAATTTGATGAGACACTGCTACTTTGCATAAGCGTAATAAAAATAATTATTAAAAAAGTAATTTATTTTCTTATTTCTTATTCATTTAGGTGAAATGTATTTGTTTAGTTAATACAAATTTATTTTCAATTAAATACTCCTAATTAATTCATGACAATAATGCCCTTTCTCATTTCCTCAGGCAATTAAAACCCTCAGTGTCCTCCATTACTGTTCTGACCCCATTTCTTCTATGACGCTTTCCCCAATACTAGGTTCTCATGAATATCTTGTTTCTCTGCACATCAGAAGAGTTACTGGCTTCATTACTGATTTTGACACTAAATTTTCTTCCCTTTCAATAAAGTATGTTTTAATTCTGTATGAGGCTACCCTTTGGTCTCTTCAGTTGGATTACAGTAAAAGTAGAGGTATTTCTACCAATAACAGTAGCAGAACTATTAGAAAAATGTTGTTGCTCCTTAAACAGGAACATGTAATAGTCCCCCAGAGGATTACTGAATACACATCTTATGAAAAGTAGAATGTAAAACTCTGAACTCAGAATTTATCAGATTATCCTAGCACACATGAATGTTACAATTATTTGTAGCACAACTGGGTACCTAATGCAACCACCTAAATCTGAATCCCTTTATATATCTTCCAAAAAGGCATGATAGAGAATACAATAACAAGTATCATGTCATCAGATCAACAGGAACACAGAGAACACTATTAAAAACTGTGAGTAGAAAAATACACCTTAATTTTCACTAGCATCCTCTCTCAATCTTTCAAAATAGTCTTTGCAAAGGATGAGGTCAGTCATCTGGCAAATTTGCATGGAGAGAATTAAAGAGCCTAAGTGTGGGTTAAAATGACCCGCCAGAAAATGTGAAGTTTTGTGTAGATAAGATCACCAACTAAAGAGAAGGAACTGGAAGCCTGATCAAAAATCCTGTAAAGTGAAAATTATGGGAGAGAAAGAAGTTATTAATAAAAGGACAGGAGAGGCCTCCTTTGAATGCTTGAATATACAGGACGAAGAATAGAAAGAGAGGAACTTCCCTAGTGATCCAGTGGCAATGCCGGTGATGAGGGTTTGATCCCTGATTGGGGAACTAGACAGCTCATGCCTGTGGAGGAACGAAGCCGCACACCTCAACTAGACAGTCCGTGTGCCCCGATGAAAGATCCGACAGACACAGGTAGGGAGGTGAGGCGACGAAGATGTAGCCAAATAAATATTTTAAAAAGAGAGAGAAAGGAAAATGTTAGCCAAATGCAGAGTAAGCAGCTGACAGTATCTACTGAAACTGCATGTGAATTACCCAGCAATTTTTCTTTGGACAAGTTTATACTGAAGATAGGTATACATACAACACACTAGCATTCAGCCGTAGAAAAAATTTTCTATGAACTAAAAGAGTAATTTCTCGGGTATATTGTTCAGTGGGAAGAAACAGAGTGCAAAATCATATCTGCATTGCAAACTAAAAAAAGAGGAAGAAAATATGAATGTGCTTTGAGAGAGGGAGAGAGACCGGAATGTGATCCAGAACCTAATGACACTGATGACCTGGAAAAAGTGGATGGAACTTGGGGGAAGGGAGTGGGGCAGGTGGGTGATATTTTCCTGAGAATTCATTTTCCCAAAGTTCTGACATTTGGAACATTGCTCACAGTGTACATACACAAAAATAATAAAATAAAAGAGGATAGGGATAAAATCTGAAATGGAATTCAAGCAGAAATATATAAGCCTGATTGATTTTCTAAAAAATAACAAAACTAAATTAAGGGGAAAGCACTAAAACAAAAACAAAACCTTAAGTCAAATAACTTTTGAATGTAGTGCATTAACTCTATGCCCTAAAGGTAAATACTAAAATAACCTTCAAAATGCTGAGCCTTGGTGCATCATTTTTCCACAGTAGTATGAGGCAAGAATTCTAAAACTACTTGCTGTGCTTTCTAGGATTAAACAAGCAAGTATATGTGAAGGATAATTGGAAATCAGAGTTTTATTGGGGGGCTTGTTTTTTGTTTTTTTACTATTTTAGAAATAAGTTAACAAAGAAAGTCCACAGGCAGAGGAACCTGGCAGGCTACAGTCCATGGGGTTGCAAAAAGAGTCAGTCTCAACACAAACAACAACAAAAACCGAAAGGGAAGATTAGAATAAACCTGGTGGTTTGAATTGGAATTTTATGGATTAGAGTAAATCCTTGTTTTGTAAAGTTGTAGCTTAATAGAGTGCTATTAATAAATGAATTCTTTTTTTCCAATTTTTGCATGATGAGATATTTTTTTACCTTTCCCAGACATAAACTTTTATTATTACCAGATTTTTACTGTTGCATTTCCACACTTATCAACTTTCAGCATGATTAATTGTATTGTTGCAGCTGAGAAACCAAGATTAAAATAAAAATTCAGCCCCTACATTGGTAAGTAGTTTAAATGTTTAAGCTTTTCCCCCTTTATATCCATGTATTTGACATGTCTAGGTGTTTAAAACTTATTCTAGTGCACATTATATGACTGTAAATGCAAATACATGATTCCATTGGAACAACTAAAGTGTTTTCACATTTTATGATTTTTCATTTGTCTTATTTTAGGGGAAGAAAATCTTTCTCTACCTTTCTGAATTATTAGCTGAGATCCCTGTAATAAAAACCAGGCTAACAAGAGAAAAACAAGCACGTTTGTTAGCATGTCTGCCTTGCATTCATATGGGAGGTACACAGAGCAGATGACTGACTCCCCAGGCAGCAGAGCATTCAGGATCAAACACCATCTTAGTAAGGATATAGACCTCTTGTTGTTGTCTATTTGCTAAGTTGTGTCCGACTCTTTGCAACCCAATGGACTGTAGCTCACCAGGTTCCTCTTTCCATGGAACTTTCCAGGCAAGAATACTGGAGTGGGTTGCTGTTTCCTTCTGCAGGGGATCTTCCCAAGCCATGGATCAAACCCAGGTGCCCTGCATTGGCAGGCAGATTCTTCACCGATGAACCACCTAGGAAGCCCTCTGTGGTTGTTGTTCAGTTGCTAAATCAAGTCCAACTCTTTGCAACCCCATGAACTACAAGCAGGCCCAGCTTCTCTGTCCAGCACTATCTCCCTGAGTTTGCTCAAACTTATGGCTATTGAGTCAGTGATGCCATCCAACCATCTCATCCTTTATCGCCCCATTCTCCTCTTGCCTTCAATTTTTCTCAGCATCAGAGTCTTTTCCAATAAGTGGACTCTTTGCATCAGGTGACCAAAGTATTGCAGCATCAGCTTCAGCAACAGATATTCCAGTGAATATTCAGGATTGATTTCCTTTAGGATTGACTAATTTGATCTCTTTGCAGTCCAAGAGAATCTCAAGTCTCCAGAACCACAGTTCAAAAGCACCAATTCTTTGGTGCTCAGCTTTCTTTAGAGTCCAACTCTCACATCCATACGTGACTACTGAAAAAACCATAGTTTTGACTATATGGACCTTTGTCGGCAAAGTGATGTGTCTGCTTTTTAACACACTGTCTAGGTTTGTCATAGCCATTCTTTCAAGGAGCAAGCATCTTTTGACTTACAGCCTGCAGTCACCATCTCCATTGATTTTGGAGCCCAAGAAAATGAAATCTGACACTATTTCCATATTTCCCCCATCTATCTGACATGAAGTGATAGGACCAGATGCCATGATTTTGGTTTTTTGAATGCTGAGTTTTATGCCAGCTTTTTTGCTCTCCTCTTTCATCTTCATCAAGAGGCTCTTTAGTTCTTCTTTGCTTTCTGCCGTTAAAGTGGTACCATCTGCACATCTAAGGTTGTTGATATTTCACCCAGCAATCTTGATTCCAGCTTGTGATTCATCCAGCCCAGCATTTTGCATGATTCTGGCTTGTGATTCATCCAACCCAGTATTTCACATGATGTACTCTGCATATAAGTTAAATAAACAAGGTGACAACATACAGCCTTGACGTACTCCTTTCCCAATTTGGAACCAGTCCTTTGTTCCATGTCTGGTTCTAACTGCTGCTTCTTGTCCTGCATACGGGTTTCTCAGGAGGCAGGTACTGATATTTCCATCTATTTAAGAATATTCCACAGTTTGTTTTGATCCACATGGCCATAGGTTTTACATAGTCAATGAAGCAGAAGTAGACATTTTTAAAATTCCCTTGCTTTTCTATGGTCTGATGTATGTTGGCAATTTGATCTCTGGTTCCTCTGTCTTTTCTAAATCCTCCCTGTACATCTGGAAATTCTTGGTTCACATCCTACTGAAGCCCTCTTAGAGGAGAACCAATGAATTTGAGACAAGATGAATAAGCCCTTAGAATAAATAGGAGATATGATAAGTTGTGAATTTGTTTAGATGTGATGCCCACTTCCAATCTCCTCTCCAGGGATAAAATCTTCCCTGGTTGATGAAACTCATCAACTGTATTTCACCTGGCCCAGTTCGTCCAGGACATCAAGTCACTAGGAATTTCTTGGAGGCTAGCAGTCTGGCATTCTTAAAAAATTATGTTTCTTAAAGACCTTATACTTTAATATTCCAAATTTTAGTTTTCCTGACATTTATAAGTGTGTAACTCTGGTGTGATAAAGACATAGGAGAGAAAGAGTGAGTATATGCGTGTGTGAGAGAGAGACAGAGACAATGAAGAAGGTGCAGATTTTCCTAAGCTCATTTTCTAAGTGGATCAAGGAACTGATAACTTCAGAATCTGCTATAAAGAAAAATGAGACTATTCACTTCCAGGTCAGTAGTTTGAATTCAGCTCAGCTCTATATTACCTCTAAGTAAGAAATATGTGTTATTTATGTTGGTGCCAGAATAAAAATAGGATAGCTGCCCTATTAAGAGCCGAAAGCCATCCATAGTCTCCAAATCAACAGCACACCACTCATGGCAAGTGAGGATCAATGCAACAGGGTTCAGTAGGTGGCTTAATACAGCACCTTACTCAGGCACTCTGTAAATGTGTTCTAAACCTTCCCAAGACTCTTTTTACTCAAAATGAGAATTCTGCTCCATTTTGGTGTCACGTCAAAAGTGGGATATATGAGTATATGCTTTACTAAGACTACGGAATTAGGGGCAAGACCTTATTTAGGCTGTTAAACTGTGCTATTAAGCAGGAAGCTTTCTTTGGGGATGGATAATACACCCTAAAATTCAGTGTATTTTTTTCCACTTTAATTTTCTATAATTATGTTCTACTCTGGCATAATTCTTAGGTTCACTGTGGATGCTCCTTAATATTTTTGTAATGGGTAGATAAATGTATAGATAAGGAGTCTGTCAGGTAAAAATGGAAACAGAATTCATGGTATATCCAGTTATCTTTATATAGCTTGAAAATGTATCCAAAAAAGGTTGAATTAAAAGGGACACAGTTTCTTGGACACCACCTGGCAGAGAAAGCACAAAAGGAAAAAGCAATATGATACAGGTCGTCCAAATTCTTCCTCTGAAAAGGCTGACTCCTAGTTTTTATTCTGTATATAGAAGCCAGAGCAATATCTTTTGTCAAAATCAGATTCGTCATTTCCTTCTTTCTTGCTTCACCTTTTTTTGCAAAGTTTTATATATGTCTGTTTGCTCCTAAGTCAGGAAGCACTGAGTGCTTTCATGTGCAGAAAGGTAGTGCCATGCTGGGTAAATGCTGATTGAAATTAGTTGAATAAGCTGGTCCTATTTTCCATTTTGGGCTTCCCAGGTGGCTCAGCAGTAAAGAATCTGCCTGCCAGTGCAAGAGAGGCAGATTTGATCCCTGGGTCAGGAAGATCCCCAGGAGACGGAAATGGCAACCCATTCCAGTTTTCTTGCCTAGGAAATCCCATGGACAGAGGAATCTGGTGAGCTCCGTGGGGTTGCAAAAGAGTAGGTGACTAAACAGCAACAGCAAATCTTAGGGAATGAGCAGGAAAGATATGAGGCAGTGGTCAGAAGATGAGATGGTGGGAGCTGAGATTAAGGAGGGCCAAGGGTATCAGTACTGATGTGATTGTGGAGCTAAGTGACAGAGAGAAAGAAAAAAATCCTTCAGGGAGAGCAAGTCACTGCCCAGAAGCCAGATGATTAGAGAGCTGAGCTACGTGGATGCTGAAATAAACAATTATGGCCAAAACTATGTAAATATTCACCAAAGGAGCATGTTCCAATATGCAGAAGTATCTTTAAGCTTTCAAACCATTAGCCTAGTGTTGGCACATTCTAGGCTTTCAATAAAAGTTTGAGGACTAAATTTCCTAACACTCATTTGTGTATGCAAAGTAAAGACTGGGGAGATGACCAAATCCCTCTCACTTTGAGTTTAGATTACGTAATATCACATAGTGCTTCTCCTGTAGCTCAAACGGTAAAGAATCTGCCTACAATGCAGGAGGCCTGTGTTCGATCCCTGGGTCAGGAAAATCCCCTGGAGAAGGAAATAACTACCCACTCCAGCATTCTTGCCTGGAGAATTTCATGGACAGAAGAGCCTGGCAGGCTAGAGCCCATGGGGTCATGGGGTTGTACATGACTAAACAACTAACACTTTCACTTTTTCTGCCACATAAGAAAATGTGACTCCTGTGTGTTTGTGTCTTCCTGGCAGCTATTCCTGGGTCTTCCTGGCTGTTATACTAAAACCTTCTAAACTAGCCTTAAAGCATGCTAATTGTACTTTTTTTTCTAAGTATTTCTGGTCTGGAGAATCTATAGTTCTAACTGTTAGACAGTTATACTTCCTAACTGTGCTGACTCTTAGATAAACAAACACCTATAAAGATTTGGGGAGGTGTGCTACAATTAAGGCATTAAGATTCATCAAGGAGAGTAGACTGATTGGTGCTCAAAAAATGAAATTAGAGAAATATTTTAACACATGTGTACACAATCATCTCTATCCTATTTTAAAATGCAATTACTCAACATTATATATCATATAAAATGAGCAAAGTCTTAATTGAAGCACTCTGTAGCAGATGAGCAATGAAATTGTATTTTACTAATATGTATACCTCGTATTCCTGTAAAGACTGAGATAGATCTGTGTGTGAGTGTCTCCTGTGGAGGTTCGGGTCAGCAGTGGCCTGCCGCAGGGGCCGGGGCTCTGGGTGCAGCAGACCTGGGTGTGGCATAAGCCTTCTTGGAGGAGGTTGCCATTAACCCCATCATAGAGCAGCCGGAACTTACACAGGACTGGGGAAATAGACTCTTGGAGGGCACAAACAAAACCTTCTGCACCAGGACCCAGGAGAAAGAAGCAGTGGCCCCACAAGAGACTGCCTCGGACTTGCCTGTGGGTGTCTGGGAGTCTCTGGGGAGGTGTGGGTTGGTGGTGGCCTGTTACAGGGTTGGGGGCCACTGAGTGTAGCAGTGCATATCTAGGACCTTTTGAAGGAGGTCGCCATTATCTTCATTACCTCCACCATAGTTTGGCCTGAGGTAAATAACAGGGAGGGAAGACAGCTCCACCCACCAACAGAAAATCTGATTAAAGATTTACTGAGCATGGCCCTGCCCGTCAGAACAAGACCCAGTTCCCCCTCAAACAGTCTCTCCCATCAGGAAGCTTCCATAAGCCTCTTATCCTTCTCCATCAGAGGGCAGACAGAGTGAAAACCACAGTTACACAGTCATAGAAAATGAACCAATCTGATCACATAGACCACAGCCTTGTCTAACTCAATGAAACTGTGAGCGATGCCCTGTAGGGCCACCCAAGATGGGCGGGTCATGGTGGAGAGTTCTGACAAAACATGGTCCACTGGAGAAGGGAATGGCAAGCCACTTCACTATTCTTGTCTTGAGAACCCCATTAACAGTATGAAAAGGCAAAAAGATAGGACACTGAAAGATGAACTGGTTGGTAGGTGGCAAATATGCTTCTGGAGTTCAGTGGAGAAATAATACCAGAAAGAATGAAGAGATGGAGCTAAAGCAACAACAACACCCAGTTTTGGATGTGACTGGTGATAGAAGTAAAGCTTGATGGTGCAAATAGTAACATTGCATAGGAACCTGGAAGGTTAGGTCCATGAATCAAGGCAAATTGGACATGGTCAAACAGGAGATGGCAAGAGTGAACATTGATATTTTAGGAACCAGTGAACTAAAATGGACTGGAATGGGTTAATTTAACTCAGATGACCATTATATCTACTACTGTGGGCAAGAATCCTTTAAAAGAAATGGAGTAGCCATCATAATCAACAAAAGACTCCAAAATGCAGTATTTGGATGCAATCTCAAAAACAACAAAATTATCTCTGTTCGTTTCCAAGGCAAACCATTCAATATCACAGTAATCCAAGCCTATGCCCCGACCAGTAATGCTGAAGAAGCTGAAGCTGAACAGTTCTATGAAGACCTACAAGACCTTTTAGAACTAACACTCAAAAAAGATGTCCTAGTCAAGAAATACCTGGAGTAACAGGCAAATTTGGCCTTGGAGTACACAATGAAGCAGGGCAAAGGCTAACAGAGTTTTGCCAAGAGAATCCACTGGTCATAGCGAACACTCTCTTCCAACAACACAAGACAATTCTCTACATGTGGACATAAGCAGATGGTCAATACTGAAATCAGATTGATTATATTCTTTGCAGCCAAAGATGGGTATACAGCCAAAGATGGGTATACAGTCAGCACAAACAAGACCAGGAGCTGACTGTGGCTCAGATTGTGATTTTGCCAAATTCAGACTGAAATTGAAGAAAGTAGGGAAAACCACTCAGATATGACCTAAATCAAATCCCTTATGATTATACAGTGGAAATGACAAACAGATTCAAGGATTAGATCTGATAGACACGGTGCCTGAAGAACTATGGATGGAGGTTTGTCACATTGTACAGGAGGCAGGAATCATGACCATCCCCAAGAAGAAGAAACGCAAAAAGGCAAAAATGGTTGCCTTGGGGAGGCCTTACAAATAGCTGTGAAAAGAAGAGAAGTGAAAGGCAAAGGAGAAAAAGAAAGATAAAACAATTTGAATGCAGAGTTCCAAAGAATAGCAGGTAGAGATAAGAAAGCCTTCCTCAGTGATCAATGCAAAGAAATAGAGTAAACCAACAGAATGGGAAAGACCAGAGATCTCAAGAAAATTAGAGCTACCAAGGGAACATTTCATACAAAGATGAGCACAAAAAAGGAAAGAAATGGTATGGACTTAACAGAAGCAGCAGATATTCAGAAGAAGTGGCAAGAATACACAGAAGAACTATATAAAAAACATCTTCACAACCCAGATGATCATAATGGTATTATCACTTGCTAGAGCCAGACATCCTGAAATGTGAAGCCAAGTGGGCCTTAGGAAGCATCACTACAAACAAAGCTAGTAGAGATGATGGAATTCCAGTTGAGCTAATTCAAATCCTAAAAGATAATGCTGTGAAGGTGCTGCAGTCAATATGCCAGCAAATTTGGAAAACGCAGCAGTGGAAACAGGACTAGAAAAGATCAGTTTTCATTCCAATCCTAAAGAAAGGCAATGCCAAAGAATGCTCAAACTACTGCACAATTGCATTCATTTCACACGCTAGTAAAGTAATGCTCAAAATTCTCCAAGCCAGGCTTCAACAATATGTGAACTGTGAACTTTCTGATGTTCAAGCTGGATTTAGAAAAGGCAGAGGAACCAGAGATAAAATTGCCAACATTTGCTGGGTCATAAAAAAAGCAAGAGAGTTCCAGAAAAACATCTACTTCTGCTTTATTGACTAAGCCAAAGCCTTTGACTGTGTGGATCAGAATAAACTGTGGAAAATTCTGAAAGAGATGGGAATACCTGACCACCTGACTTGCCTCTTGAGAAATCTGTATGCAGGTCAAGAAGCAACAGTGAGAACTGTACATGGAACAACAGACTGGTTCCAAATAGGAAAAGGAGTACTTCAAGGCTGTATATTGTCACCCTGCTTATTTAACTTCTATGCAGAGTGCATCATGAGAAACGTTGGGCTGGATGAAGGACAAGCTGGACTTAAGATTGCCAGGAGAAATACCAATAACCTCAGATATGCAGATGACACCACACTTATGGTAGAAAAAGAAAAAGAACTAAAGAGCCTCTTGATGAAAGTGAAAAAGGAGAGTGAAAAAGTTGGCTTAAAACTCAACATTCAGTAAACTAAGATCATGGCATCTGATCCCATCACTTCATGGCAAATAGATGGGGAAACAGTGGGAACAGTGACAGACTATTTTTTGGGGCTCCAAAATCAATTACTGCAGATGGTGACTGCAGCCATTAAATTAAAAGATGCTTGCTCCTTGGAAGAAAAGCTATGACCAACCTAGAGAGCATATTAAAAAACAGAGACATTACTTTGCCAACAAAGGTCCATCTTGTCAAGGCTATGGTTTTTCCAGTGGTCATGTATGGATGTGTGAGTTGGGACTATAAAAAAAGCTGAGTGCCGAAGAATTGATGCTTTTGAACTGTGGTGTTGGAGAAGACTCTTGAGAGTCCCTTGGACAGCAAGGAGATCCAACCAGTCCATCCTAAAGGAAATCAGTCCTGAATATTCTTTGGAGGACTGATGCTGATGCTGAAGCTGAAACTCCAATCCTCTGGCCACCTGATGTGAAGAACTGACTCATTTGAAAAGACCCTGATGCTGGGAAAGATTGAAAGCAGGAGGAGAAGAGGATGACAGAGGATGACATGGTTGGATGGCATCACCGAATCAATAGACATGAGTTTGAGTAAACTCTGAAAGTTGGTGATGGACAGGGAGGCCTGGCATGCTGTAGTCCATGGGGTCACAAAGAGTTGGACACAACTGAGTGACTGAACTGGACTTAACTGTATTCCCAGAAGGTACAGTTGGTAAAGACTATGCTTGCTAATTCAGGAGGTGCAAGAGATGCAGCTTCAATCCCTGGGTCAGGAAGATCTCCTGGAGTAAGGAAATGGAAAACCACACCAATACTCTTGCCTAAAAATTCCATGAACAGAGAAGCCTGGTGGGCTACAATTCATGGGGTAGAGTTGCAAAGAGTCGGACTTGACTGAGTTCGAGCACCCACGTACTTTGTATTCAGTATAGAGTGTAGCATTTAACATTGTATGCTTACAATAGAGCTTTCACAGTTGCATTTTGATTAAAAAAAGGTATTCAAAGAACTTAGAACAGTGCTTAACAGAGTTCTTGTTCAATAGGTATTAAGCAAGAAATAAACTGTATGGTATCTTCTAAACATATAAGTTTTAAAATAAGTAAATTTCTTTTTAATGTATAAAAAGTTGAATCTGCAAGCTGTTTCTTGTTTCTGTTTTTTTTTATTCCATCCAGTTATGTAACATCCAAATCATAAATAGCAGTGGTCAATTTCAGGGAAGAATTACCAGGCAATAAATGAAACAATTCATGTCTTCATATCTGAAATCAAAAATAGGGCAAAACCCAGAAACATGAAAAGAGCTGAACTATTGATAAAAAAAATGAGAGCTTGACAAAATTGTCATTTAAGTGTCCAGTTCCTTTGTCTGATTTAAGAAACCTCCAACCAACAGAAAGAGATCTGCAAAAGTTCTCTCTATGGTCAGATTATCACAGTTGGGCACCTTAATGAGACAGTTGCAAGAGCTGAAGAAAAAATTACATTTTCTTCTTGCTGTGAAGCCAGAAGGTCAAGGAAGACATCTGAAAAGAGTTGTAAATTGCAGATTAGGCTAAAACTCCTTATCAAGTTTTCTTTGATGAATCCTTTGCTATCAGCTTTGAAGTGCTACTGTATTTAGAGGCTCTTTAAAAAAGAGATTTTCTTCTGATTGCTACAGAAAATGTTGGGAAAAATTACCCAGCAATCATTGACTTTAGCTTGGTTCTTCTGAAAAATAGACTTTTCATTGTAAAGTGGCATGATCACTTTATAATGAAGCACTCACTCAAGTCTCTCAGCCACTGTCTAATAATGAGTAAGGTGTGACTTACAACTATACTTCTCCAATCACAGCACCTACTTTTGCATGAGGATTGAGTATGGGCCATGACTGCTTTCTAAACTGAATAAGTAGATGGAAGATCAAGACAAGATTATTGCATGGGAAAAGGAAGAAGTAAGAAGAGATGATGGGGAAAGTGGAGACCACTGTTCTGAGCAATAGTAGTGCTTCAGTTTCAAGATCACTTATTTTATCATTACCTTTATCCACTTCTATCTAATGTGCACAAGTAATTCTTGATGTTTTTATAAAAGAACCCTACTGGCACAATAACACAGGAAGCAGAAAGATGGAAACAGTCATATTGTGTTGTTATATACATACTATTTTGAGACTATATTTTTTTGATTGTTGCTGTAACAAATGACCACAAATGCACTGGCTTAAAACCACACAAATTGATTATCTTACAGTTCTAGAGGTCAGAATTCTGAAATAGGCCTTGTGGGGCTAACCTCCAGGTGTCAGCAGGGCTGCATTCCCTTTTAGAGGCTCCAGGAAAATCTTCTCTTGCCTTTTCCAGCTCATAGGGGCTGGCTGCCTTGTCTCATGGCCCTGACCTTGAGTCTTTGTCAGATTACAATAGTGTGAGGGAAGGGTTCTTAGGCTTCCCTCTTCCCCATTTGAAACTCTTGTGATTTACTAGCCCTTCTTGGATAAGCGAAGATAACCTCCTTAAAGCCAGCTGATTGTTAATGTTTAGTCACTCCTTCATGACTGAGTCTTTGCCACCCCATGGACTTATCCCACAAGGCTCCTCTGTCCCTGCATTCTAGCTGATAAACAACCGTAACTCCATCTGCAACTTTAATTCTTTCTTGCTAAGTAAAGTAATCTAATCACAGGTTCTCAGGATCAGTACATGACATTTTTAGAAGCCCATTATTCTGTGACCCACCCCTGTCCTACACCACCACCCACCCGTAGGATCATAGCAAACTATTTCTATTTTTAGCTCTCAGATACTTTTACTCTAGTACTGTTTTCTACATAACATTAAAAACTTCCCCTTAACATTGATTGTGGCAATGGTATCTCAAAAACAAATGATGAATAAAGAATGAATCCCTAAAAAAAAAAAAAAAGAATGAATCCCTGATTCAAGAGAGGATTATATCCCAAACCTTATGTATGTATTAATGATGATGTTGTCAAATTAGATGTGGTGGTGAGTTTCAAAAAATCTAGAGAATTACTTTGAATATATACATTTGCTACATGAAATTAGTGTATTTTCAAAGAATAGCTTTTGTTTGATATGTCTCATTTAAATGACACCCCCCAAAAAATTTTTTCTATAATTCTCTGGATACTAATAAAGTTTTTCTAAAATATTAATAGTCTGAATAATCTTAAGATTTTGGTAATAATCAACCCTAAAGTTTTACTGTCAGTAAAGTTTACTACTGTCAAATTAATTTTTGATATATATGTTAAATAAAATGTTAAAACTATTTTAAATATTATATATATATTTTACATTAGATTATTATATTGAAAAGCAGAGACATTACTTTGTCAACAAAGGTCTGTCTAGTCAAGGCTATGATTTTTCCAGTAGTCATGTATGGAAGTAAGAGTTGGACTATAAAGAAAGCTGAGCACTGAAAAATTGATGCTTTTGAACTGTGGTGTTAAAGAAGACTCTTGAGAGTCCCTTGGACTGCAAGGAGATCCAACCAGTCCATCCTAAAGGAGATCAGTCCTGGGTGTTCATTGGAAGGACTGATGCTGAAGCTGAAACTCCAAAACTTTGGCCACTTCATGCAAAGAGTTGACTCATTGGAAAAGACCCTGATGCTGGGAGGGATTGGGGGCAGAAGGAGAAGAGGACGACAGAGGATGAGATGGTTGGATGGCATCACTGACTTGATGGACATGGGTTTGAGTAAACTCCAGGAGTTGGTGATAGACAGGGAAGCCTGGTGTGCTGCGGTTCATGTGGTCACAAAGAGTCGGACACGTCTGAGCAACTGAACTGAACTGAAGCGAAGCTTTATTTACACTAAATTTGTGATAATTTTGAAAAGATATATTATTCTGAAAAAAACATTCATATGGTAATCAGAATACATGGATCCCCTTTTTCAATACCAGTGCATACTTCTAAATCAAGTCATTTAATTATAAAGACCTCTGTTTACTAAATCAGTTATGAAGACCTCAGTTTACTAAATCATAAAAGAAGACATTGAACTAGAATTGTGTTACAATCTAAGTACAATTCTGTGCTACTGAACAAAATTTTTCGAAGTATGACCGTGTCAATTTCAATGAAAATGTTCAGAAAAATTATCATTGTGGTTATCTCAGAGAATCAAAAAAATCATTATGTGTTAAAACCCCTGAAAGCTCTTAATGAAGTCACTATTTATCATCACTTAACCCAGAAACTACTCTCTTGACCCTTGGAATAAACACTGGGAATTGCTGATTTAGAAAACCATGTGTGTATGAGAGGCCCTCAGTCATGTCTTTACTTTACTTTACTTTACTTTACTTTATGACTACTGGATTCTTTATGACTCAATGAACTGTAGCCCACCAGGCTTCTCTGTCCATGGAATTCTCCAGGCAAGAGTACTGAAGTGGGTTGCCATTCTCTTCTCCAGGGGATCTTCCGGACTCAGAAATCAAACTCAGGTCTCCCACATTGCAGATTCTATACCATCTGAGCCACCCAGGAAGCCCTAGAATACCGTAACACTATTTTAAATGATTGAATAAGTAGAGTATAGTCCATCTTTGTCCTTATGATATCACTATTACTCCCTTTCACTTCCACTATCATTATTTTGTCTACTGACCTCCCCACCCCACCAGGGTCCATTTCAACTTTCTCATTTTATTAATAGTAGCCCTCCTCTGATTCTGAATTGTGTCTGGTCACCCAGAGACTATATTTCCAGCTTCCTTTTTCCTAGAACTGTGAATATCTGAGGTATAACTTTGCTTTAAAGCTAGAAGGTTAGCCTGGATTGATGCTGGAAAAAATTTTGAGTCTCCTAGCTCAGAGAAAAAAGATATTATTACTCACACCGATAGCAGGATCAAGATTTTTTTTTGCTTAGTTTTGTTTTTTTAGAGATGCTATAACAAAGGACCACAGACTAGGTATCTTAAACAACAGAATTGCATTTTCTTACAGTTAAGTGTCTAGAAGACCAAGATCAATATGTCAGTGAGATGGGTTTCTTTTGAAGCATCTCTCCTTAGCTTGCAGTTGGACAAATTCTCCCTGTGTCTTCATGTGGTCTCTCTGAGTTTGTCTGTGTTCTAATCCTCTCTTTTTATAAGGATACCAGTCATACTGGGGGCTTCTCAGGTGGCACAGTGGTATAGAATTCACCTGCTAATGCAGGAGACTCAAGAGACATGGATTCAATCCCTGGATCGGGAAGATCCCCTGGAGGAGGAAATAGCAACCCACTCCAGTACTATTGCCTGGAAAATTCCAAGGACAGAAGAGCCTGGTGGGCTATAGTCCATGGGGTCCCAAAGAGTCAGACACAGACGTGACTGAGCAACTGAGCACAAATACACTAGTCACATTGGATGACTAGGGCACCCACCTTTGTGCTCCCATTTTAACATAATTCGTCCTTAAAAGCTTTATCTCCAAATACAGTAGAGGCACTGGTTAATGTTTCGAAAGATGAATTTGGGAGGGACACCATTCAGTCTGTAACAATCAAGTTTAAGAATTTTCTTGCTCCAGTTCCTACAAACAGCCATGAGAAGGGTCAGATGACATCTGTCCACAAAATGGGCTGTCCCATTTTCTGTCCCAGGCTGTCCACAGAAAAGGAGCCTGCAGCTTAGGAGAGCAGAACTTGTATAAAGGCAGGAAGCTCCTTACTTGTGTTCTGGAAAAGACTCTTCTTGTTCCTTCTGAAGCTGTTCTTTAAATCAGCATCCTTAAGAGACAGTCCTGAGAAAAGGCAGCTGGTAACATATACTGCTTGCAAGATGCTCAGAAACAAGAGTTCAGGAGAATCCCACACGAATATTCAACTCTAATTGAATTCCATTGACTCAACAAAAGCTGATACCAAACCCCCTAAATTTCTCTCATTTTGAAAAGTTAGAACTACTATCAATAGAACTCCAAGCAGCCCAGTGAGGCTACCTTGACCTCAACTCTGTTCTTAGGGTCCCAGACCTAACTCGCTGGAAAAATCCCATACTCTAATTTTCCCTTAGAAAGCCAGACAACTTTCTCCATAAGTTTCTGCATTGGGTATTGCACTTGGCCTGAGACATCAATCAGATAATGTTAGATTATTAGGTAATATTACTCATCAATCAGGAGTATTAAAGATTGCACAAACCTGGACTTAGCTGGCAAGGACCAAAGCTTGCACGATTCCATGCTCAAAACCACCATGACCAGTGAGTTGTGGCTGACATGAACTTCAAGACTGAGGTGGTGTCATTTCTGTTAAAGTTAGGTACAAATTCCATGTCATCTCTTCCAACTGGATGCCTGCCATCATAGGTAAAATTGGGATACAGGAAGGATGAGTCAGTTTCTTCTCTGGGATACTCCTGGAACATCTAGGAAAGGCCTCATTTTGGCAAAATCTCTGCCATCATCAATCACAGTGACCTCATCTTTTCTCTTCCAGAAAGCCATGTCTTTGTCACCATCCTGTCATCTTCTCCAAAACAGTCAAGAACTCCGAAAGGGGCTGGGTTCAACTCTGCTTTCAGGGCAACAAGTGAGTCTGCCACAGCTCCACAGATGCTGGGAATGTGGAGTCTTAGCCACTAGACCACCAGGGAAGTCCTTGCATTTAATTTTCATAGTTGTCGGAGGCAGCAGGCTTTTTTATATTCAGTGTTAGTGGTTGTCAAAGAGTGGTCCCCAAACAGCAGCTGGTTAGAAATGCAAGTTCTCAATGCTTACCTCAGAACTACCACAGCAGAATGTCTGGGAATGAGAAGAGAGACTGACATCTGGAATTCAGTAATTCATCTGTGAATCTGACATAAGCTAAAGTTTGACAGCTACTGGGCTAAGATGTGTATGTGATATATAATAGGAGATAAATGGCATTTATTTATCTACTCTGATAAGTTCTGTGATGTTCTTGCAACTTCATTGGTCAACTGGTCCTAAAGTGTTTTCAAATTGAAGAAGAGGGATCAAAGTTATCATTACTGTCACATTCAAATCATTAGTTCCAGCTCAGCTCCAACTGTGCAGAAATATAAAAGTCTAAGTTATACATTTACCCTGTATAAGCTCAAAAAAGTTTTACTTTTTGGGGACATTTGGAGGAATTTTAAATTAAAAAAAATTTTTAACTTTGATTTTGGTTCAAAGATTCCTATACATATACTATTTTTGTAAATATACTGAGTAGCTGTAATGAATTAGCATCAACTGGTTTCCTGTCTAATGTATGCTTTTACATATATATCAAATTTCTCAGAAAACTATAAAGAAATGAATGCTTTTTTTTCAATTAAATTCACAGTGGGTGATTCTAAATTTGACCTTTTTAATGATTCTACAAATTTCATATATTGGATTGTCTTGTATTTATTGTAATCATTTTCCTTTCACTCTTGTCTTCAGCAAATTAATTTTTTTCAGAAGCTAATCTCAAACACTGTTGCTGGCAAGATTCTTTCTTTGGTTCAGTAGTTTGCTAGCTCAAAATATTAACAATAAGCCTAGGGAGTTCTTCTTAATCTCAAACAAAACAAACAAAAAAAGTGGTATGGAAAAAATAGACTGTTATGCTATGATAGTTGCTATGGATACTAAGCTCCTTCACAGTTTTGAACTGTGTGTAGGAGCATAAATACTTGCTATTTGATTAACTTGTGATTTTATTCAGAATTGCTGCAATTCACGTGCCATATATGTACTATCTCAGATTAATGTCAGTCACAGATAAGACAACTCTGAGAAGAAAACTCTCCCTCTCTGTTTCACAATTTATTTGGAAGAATGATTAGAAACACATCAAGAATATATGAAACTTTAAATAATAAATCCCATTCATGAAAACTTGCATAGCCAGCATAGTTTTTCCTTACTATTTTGAAGTGGGAAATAAAGAATAAGGTTAAAGAAATCTTAACAATATCCTTTTGCAAAATAGTTTGGATACAATAGTTTAAGTAAGAACTGTAAACAGCAGCATTCTTAGCAGAATTATTTATAGTACACAATCTTACCTTAAAAAAGTTTCATTTATGTTTCATCTTTCAATCATATTGCCATTGAGATATTTATAATTTTCTCTTTTCAGTTCCAGACAACATCTTTTTTATCCTTCATTTATTTAAAAAATACAATCAAATGTTCAGAGTTATATTTAACAACAATAGAACGCTCTGCATTTCACTATTTTAACCACCTAATGACAGATATAAATGAGTCATTACATTGATGTCTGACAGCTGTTTTCTATTGCTTCTGAGATCGTCCTGTCTTATATTAGAAACACCTGATTTCCATGACAGAGAGACACCTACCACCTAATAGATTTCGATCTTTAAAAACAGACTGATAACCAGCTTAAATCTCCTCCTCCATCTCTGCTCCATGCTAACTATAGATTACAGATACAGCTCACAGCTGTCCAGTTAAATGCTTACAATGGTCCTTCCTTACTTAATCACTTTAGTTATCACCTCCATCATTTTCAACCTCTTTTTTCTTCTTTAGCTCTGTAATATTCCAATCAATTTATGCCATTTTAGATCAAAACACATTATCTGTATACCTTAGCAAATCATGGTAGCTCTTGCTCATTTTGTGTTTAGGAAATTGCTAAATTAAAGAAACTTTTTTCTATTACTACCTTTTTACTTTTCTAAATGTATCCTTTAAAAGTGTATTTTTTAATTTTAAAAACTGAAATCTTTGCAGATGGATCTCAGAACTGAGGATACAGAAATAAGTAGCTTGGAAGAAAAATAAATTATTTAGACTACTTTTCTTTTTTTAGTATTAAATAATTTTATACATTACAAATATATTAAGTGAATATTTTAAAATAAGCTTTTCTCTTATTTTCACATATTTTAGTGGCACATAGAACATATAAGAAAGCAATACACTGAGTGTGGTATAACATTTAAATCATTTAAAGCTAGTTGTTTATGATTAATTTGAAGTACTATTTCAAACAAAAAAAGAAAAAAAATCTTCAGGCAAATAATTGTTTTTCTAACTTTTAAAGAAATCTGTATTTTTTTAATACAAATGTTTAGAAATAAACATTATGAGAATTGGAAGGGAATAAGATAATTTAGTGTTTTGAAATAACATCTTATAGCTAGAACATCAAAAAATATATAGCAAATTTTAAGAATAAACAAGCTTGCAAAATATTAGGTACAAGATCTGTATGCAAAATATTAGTCATATTTCCATAAATCAGCAACAAAATTTGGAACATGACATACAAAGGTACCATTTACAAGAGAACTGCAACTACTATGCGCCCAGAAGTAAATTTAACAAATGATGCCCAAGATCTCTACATAGCAAGCCACAACATGTTACTGAGAACAACTAAAGATTCTGTAAATAAGTGGATCACAACACGTTACAGCATGTTACCATAACATCTGGTCCCATCACTTCATGACAAATAGATGGGCAAACAGTGGAAACAGTGGCTGATTTTATATTTTGGGGCTCCAAAATCACTGCAGATGGTGATTGCAGCCATGAAATGAAAAGACGCTTACTTCTTGGAAGGAAAGTTATGACCAACTTAGACGGCATATTAAAAAGCAGAGACATTACTTTGTCAACAAAGGTCCATCTAATCAAGGCAATGGTTTTTCAAGTGGTCATGTATGGATGTGAGAGTTGGACTGTGAAGAAAGCTGAGTGCTGAAAAATTGATGCTTTTGAACTGTGGTGTTGGAGAAGACTCTTGAGAGTCCCTTGGACAGAAAGGAGATCCAACCAGTCCATCCTAAAGGAGATCAGTCTTGGGTGCTCATTGGACGGACTGATGGCCGAAGCTGAAACTCCAGTACTTTGGCCACCTGATGCGAAGAGCTGACTCATTTGAAAAGACCCTGATGCTGGGAAAGATTGAAGGGAGAAGGAGAAGGGGACGACAGGATGAGATAGTTGGATGGCATCACCGACTCAATGGACATGAGTTTGGGTAGACTCTGGCAATTGGTGATGGACAGGGAGGCCTGGTGTGCTGCGGTTCATGGGGTCGCAAAGAGTCAGACATTACTGAGCGACTGAACTGAACTGAAATAAGTGGAGGAAAATAAAAGTTCAAAGATGTTGAAATATGTATGATTGTGGTTACATTGTAATGTATCAATTTGTATCAGGTGGCACACCAGTTCTTCAGAATTTTTTCCCTTATATGGTTTCCAGTTAGTATTGGCAATAGGAAGTATGCTGCATGAGACATAGGGGATAGAATTAAAGTTGCTACCATACATCTCTATCAGCTTCCCAGGTTACTCAATGGGAAAGAGCCTGCCTGCAAAGCAGGAAACACAGGGGTCGACTCAAAGGTTCAATCACCAAGACAGGGAGATCCCCCGGAGGAGGGCATGGTAACCCACTCCAGTGTTCTTGCTGGAGAATCTCGTGGACAGAGGAGCCTGGCCAGCAACAGTCCACGGGATCACAGAGAGTTGAACACGGCTGAAGTGACTGAGCACATACATACATCTCTATGTATCTGTCAGTCTGCCTGTCTGTCTGTCTGTCTACCCATCTACTAAAGATCCATACAAGACTCCAGGCTCTATAGTAGTTCCTGCTCACCGTGGCTTATTTGCTCCATGAAACAGCACCCAGACTCACTGCTTTGAAGAAACTGCTTAAGCGATAAAGTCCAATTTTTCACCCCTATTATGGAGTGTCTGTGTTACAAATAGCCACACTCATAGGCAGGCTATAATAAAAAAAAATAATAAAGCAATTGATATTTCCTCTTGTTTTCTTATGATGCCTGTGTGTGTTGCTAAGGCGCTTCGGTGGTGTCCAACTCTTTGCCACGCTATGGCCTGTAATTTTCTTATGATAACTACATTTACAGATAATATTCGACAAGGAAAATACATAGATGCAGTATACAGGGATCTGCGAAGGACTATTAAAAGGATAAGAGTGGAGAAGTTTTGCATTTCAGCGGGTTTTGGTTAAATTTTCACAAAGCAAAATATGCTGAAAATTAGATATAGTTTCCAAAGGTGAATATACAATACTGAGACTTTGCCACTTCAGCAGAGCAGATAATTAAACAATTGCATTAATTAAAGTTGCCAGCACAAAGAAACCTGATTACTACAGGTTATGAATGTAGCAAAACCAAATTTAGTAAAAGTCATTTTTTAGAACAGCAATAACATCTTGGAATTTCTACCAAATCCTATGAAAATAATAAATTTTGCATTTAATGTATCTCATAATATCCCACTGCAAACTATGAGAAAGCATCTTTTTAGAAAATTATAAACCTATGATATTGGACAGATTTTTATTATGACAGTTTCCCTGATGACTCGGGCAGTCAAGAACCCGCCTGCAATGCAGGAGACCCAGGTTCAATCCCTGGGCTGAGAAGATCTCCTGAAGAAGGGAATGGATACCCACTTCTTTCAGTGTCCTTGCCTGAAGAATCCCATGGGCAGAGGAGCCTGGCGGGCTACAGTCCACGAGGTCACAAAGAGTCAGACATGACTGAGCAACTAACACCTTCAAAGTATGAAGAAACAGAATTTCCAAGTGCTTTCTCAAAGTTGTTTTCATATAATTAATTGTTCGGCCAGTATACACGTGGTGCCATTTGATGCATTCAACCAAAAACAAAGATTCTAGGTGACTATCTGCTAGTCACAGAAACTCTGCTAAATTCTCAGCCATTTTGGCTTTCCAAACGCCTTCAGAATTGTCATGGAAAGAAAGCTTCCTGTAAGATTTTAAGTTTTTGGACATTTCCTTTTCCAGGACTTAATGACAAAGTGAAAGTCGCTCAGTCATGTCCAACTCTTTGGGACGCCATGGACCACACAGTCCATGGAATTCTCCAGGCCAGAATACTGGAGTGGGTAGCCTATCCCTTCTCCAGTGGATCTTCCAGACCCAGGGACTGAACCAGGGTCTCCTGCATTGCAGGCGGATTCTTTACCAACTGAGCTATGAGGGAAGCCACTTGATGACAAATCTGAAGCAAAAACATGGCACCCTTCCATCTGAATCTTTCATATGGTTAGACATCTGCAATATCTCTCCATTTTCTTCACCCAAACAGCCTCAATTTTTCCTAAAATGTTAAAATATTCCATAACAGCATGTGGAAAAGCCTGAACAAACATTTTAGTCTACCCAATATTGCATTCAGGATCACTTTCACAATTAAGAAAAAGTACAATGAAGGAGGGAATGGCAAACCACTCCAGTATTCTGGCTGTGAGAACATCATAGACTGTAGAAAAATGCAAAAGTACTCCAGATAACATTAAATCCTAATTTCCATGTAAATTCCCCTCCATCCTTTATTTTTCTAAAAACCCAGAAACTTCAAAAAATGAACATTCTGGAGATGGGATAATCATGAATAAAGCAGTGCAAGGACTCGTAGACATGTTGAGTATGCTGGGATTCAGGATTCCACTTTTTCAGAGTAAACTTTTCCTATCTAATTCAGGAAACCATTTGTTCATTCACCTAACTGAAGTGTGAACACCCTTAAGGAGGGTCAAATCAGTAAAAGTGATAAAGATGCAATTTGATTTGTGGTGAGAAGAATTCAGTAAATTCTAATCCACATCAGCTACTGTAAAAAATTCCAGTTAGTCAGTGGAAATACACGTACACACACACACACACACACACACACACACACACACACACACACGGGGCTTCCCTGGTGGCTCAGGCAGTAAAGAGCCTGCCTGCTAATACAGGAGACCTGGGTTCAATCCCTCGGTTGGGAAGATCCGCTAGAGAAGGGAATGGTAACCCACTTCTTCTTGCCTGGAGAATTCCACAGATAGAGGAACCTGGTGGGCTACAGTCCATGAGGTCTCAAAGAGTCAGACACAACTGAGCAACTAACACGTTCACTTTTCTTGTGTGTATATGTGTGTGTGTGTGTGTGTGTGTGTGTATGTGTGTGTGTGTATTTGTGTGTATGTGTGTGTATATGTGTGTGTATATGTGTGTGTATGTGTGTGTACATGTGTGTATGTGTGTGTATGTGTGTATATGTGTGTGTATGTGTGTGTGTGTATATATATGTTTATGTGTGTATATATGTGTGTGTGTATGTGTGTGTATGTGTGTGTGTGTGTATCAGGCCACGTTAAGTCACTTCAGCAGTGTTCGACTCTGTGTGACGATATGAACTGTAACCTGCCAGGCTCCTCTGTCCACGGGGATTGTTCAGGCAGGAATACTGGAGTGGGTTGCCATGCCCTCCTCCAGATACGTGTATATATTTATACATACGTTTATGTATACATATATATATATGCAATAAAAAGAGGAACATCATATCTGTGAGGGTAACACAGCTAAAATTACTCAAATTTTGAAGGAATTTTATATTAAATAAGAATTAGAAGTCTGTATTGCCCTAGTCATAAAATAGCTGATGACTCTAGTTCTCAAGGGACTTGACATCTTCTAACCTTACCATGCTCATATTATAGTTGATCCAATTTTTCTTCTCAAAATCCATCAGCGAAGCAAGAATATTAGAAAACTAATGCCTTGTGAATGTTTATTATGTAAAGGCAGTTTATTTAAATTATCACAATCTTTATAGTACCCTGTGAGATTGGTATGAGCTCCAATTTTTATATGCAAACAAGCTCAAAAAAGTTCAGTGACTTATCAGTTTCAAATAAAGACATTATGGCTTACTGTATGTGTCTAACACTGCTCATCCCAACATCTTCCTTTTTATGACTTCACTTTTTCAATATCAAGGTCACTAGTATCATTTATATACTATTCCATAAATAAACCACTAAATAATGACTTTCTACTCAATTATTTGTCTCTGAGATGTCTAAAGTTTTAATATTTAAATCATTCTTATAAACAATTGCTAAGGAAATATTTGTCATTTTTTGAGCCAAGCAGTAGGTTAAAATATATTTTATTACATTTTAAGTATTTTATTATATTGTCATGTTATCTTTAATCACGTTTTTTACCACCACTGTACCATACAAGTAAATGTGTTTATTGAATCAAGAAGGGGCTTCCCAGGTGTCACTAGGGGTAAAGAACCCTCCCGCCAATACAGGAGACATAAGAGACACAGGTTTGATTCCTGGGTCGAGAAGATCCCCTGAAGGAGGGCATGGCAACCCGCTATACTGTTCTTGCCTAGAGAATCTCATGGATAGAGAAACCTGGCGGGTACAGGGTCATGAAGAGTCAGATCAGGGAAAATAATATTGTCATTTAACATTTCCTAATTGCTGAAAGTCATACCACATTTAATTTTGCATTCAATATAAGAGAATAAGACTGGTAGAAAAAGATTTATAGGCTACCTCATAGTACAATGACTGATATCAAAGATAACACCAAAAATATTATATTAAGAAGACGATGAAAATTAATGCTTTCAGCAACTCCCTGAAGTAGATATCAATAATGCTGTTATAAGGGCTGAAAAACTTGTAGACTCATCAAAGAAGCATAATTAAAGATGATAAAGCTGAGATTTGCAGGTTTATCTTTAATATACCCTTCCACCTTTAAATTATGAGCTCCTTGAAGAGACCATAATTTACACTGTATTTTTTGCCCAATAATCAACACAATTCATAAAAGTAATGATAATTTGCTGAATTTATCTTTTCACTCGTAGCATTATTTTCATAGAATTGATGGTATTACAATGATACAACATAAAACTAGATACAAAAAATCATAAAAATGATAGTGTAGCTATCCATTAGACTATTCAGTTTATTTTATAATTTACTGATATTTATTCAAGGAGCAGTGAATGTAACAGAGCTCATATTTTCAAGGACCTCACAGTCTAATGGAGAATAGATAATAAATCCAGTATCACATAGCACATACAATAATAGAGGACCACAGAGGAACAGAAGACATACAACGGGAGGCCAGGGGAGACCTTATAGAGGAGGTTGTCCTGAAAGTGAAGTGTAAATGAAAGCAGTTCAGTCTGTCTAGGGAAAGCAATGTGTTTCAGAAAAAAGAAGCAATGTGTACAAAGGCAGATTCGAGAACAACGGAGTATGTTTAAATATCTTCCTACAAAAACCAGGGACCAGAGAGGGTTTAAGAGATTATGCCACACTGTGAATATGGTGGGCTGCCTCTAAGATAACCCTGCTGGTGTTAATGCCTTTTCAACTCCCCACTCTTTACTGTGGTTGGAGCTTCCCAGGGGGCGTTAATGGTAAAGAACTGCCTGCCAATGCAGGAGACATTGGTTTGATCTCTGGGTCAGGAAGATCCCTGGAGGAGGAAACAGCAACCTACTCCATTATTCTTGCCTGGGAGATTCCACGGACAGAGGAGGCTGGCAGGCTACAGTCCATGGGGTCACACAGCCGAACATGACTGAGCATACTCACACACACACACACACACACACACACACACACACATCCTTATTATGCTCAGACCTAGTGACTGTTTTCTAACAAGTAGAATGGCAGTGATAGCATGTCATTCCTGAGGTTGGGCTTCAAACATTCCCTAACTTCCACCTTGCTTCTCCTTTCTCATTCTTTCTCAGAGCCTTAATTCTCGGGGGGAAAGCTGCCACGTTGTGAGTAACCTTAACAAGGCCAAAACGGCAAGCAACTAAGGGAATCTACTCAAGAGCTGCTGAGGATCTGAGCTCTGCCGAAACCCCCAAACCAGTCAGACTTTAAGATGATTCCAGGCCAAGGAAACCGGAATGCAATTTTGTCTGCCAGAGGCACCAGCTGAACCGTGACTGCATTCTTGACACAGAAGCTGGGAGCAGGTCTGCGGCTTTAATCTGCTACATGTTGGTGTAATATGCCATGCAGTAATAGATAACTATTGCGATTTAGATAGGGGCAGGTGATAATGACCCCATAGAGATCGTACTGGGGACACTGAAATTAAACTCAAAAGCAGCAGGATACAATAAAGATTTCAGAAAGAGTGGCTGGATGAGTCAATTTGTATTGAACAAACATTACTTAAATGTTAATGAGTATGAATAGAGGATATTCGCGCAGGGGTGTCAGATGGAAGAGCCTAATGAAAGAAGAACTGGTCTCAGCCAAGAGCAAAGAAGTTGAAGAGGAGGGCGCGGTGCTCAGCAATTCACAGGATGAAGACGCAGCACAACTTCGTAATCATCAGTTCAGGGGAGAAAAGCAAGGACGAAGAGTCTATGACGATGTCAAGGTTTCCAACGGAAATGATTGGCGTGAGGTCGGGGCCACCATCAGTCCTGAGAAAGACCACCAAGAAGAGTACGCTTGGGTTGGATGGGGAAGGACAGAGGCAAAGAGTGAGTTCCACTGTAGACCAGTCAGACTGGCACCCTGGAGTCGAATCGTGAGTAAATGAAAGAATCTGAGGGACCAAAGAGAGGCGAGCATCACCGAGAACACTAATGTCTACAGGGTGGGAAGAAGACAAGGGTGAAGCAAAAGGATGGAGGGCGTGTGTGAAGGGAGCAAAAGGGCTCAGAGAGCCCGGTGTCCTAGACATCAGGAAGGGAAGAAAGCTGGAGAAGACGGGAAGAAAGTGCCAAACGCAGCAGTGAGAATAGCTGCACGATGCCTGGAAGACGGATGCAGAACACCAGGAGCATCTGGCCACCAAAGCCAGAGCATCTGATGGGCACGTTTTCACAACAGTGACAGCTATGCTTCCCACTGCTGTTCTGTCTTCCTGGTCCAGACCCAGTGCTTTGAGAGCTCATTAACACATGTGCCCCTTTGTGGACTAAGATGTGTGCTACCAGAAGGCTGTGTGCCATTAGTACAAGGACTGTATTCTAAATGTTATTCTCTTTATATCAGTGAGAAGAAACAGCCCTGTCACCAAGGCTTTCCCAAGCAGGTTGTCAATGAAATCTGATATTAGTGCTGGGTTGTAAGGTTGAGAGGAGGGACAGAAACTTCACTCTGGGAAAACTAGGGACTAACATTGCTATGACCTACTCGGTGATGAAAACACTCAGAATAGCAGAACACACCAATGTGGATCTTATTAATGCCTCTCTCAGACATTTTCCCTACACCATTCTTCTAATTTATTAATAAAATAGAATACCTTCCCACTTGTTAATTAGAAAAATGCAATGAAAGGCATGCTGGTGCCTATTAGTGAAAAGTGAAAAACATTGAGAGTGTTAGTCACTCTGTCATGCTCGACTCTTTGCGACCCTGTGAACTGTAGCCCAGCAGGCTCCTCTAGTCCCGGAATTCTCCGGGCAAGAATACTAGAGTGGGTTGCCATTCCCTTCTCCAGGGAATCATCCCTTTTCAGGGATCGAACTGAGGTCTCCTGCGTTGCAGGCAGATTACCATCAGCCAAGCAAAAATTCTACTTGCAACGTAGACCACCGTTTTTCAAAGCAAGATAATTTCCTCCTCCCATTTAGTGATACCAAGGTAAGGATAATAATGTTCCCTTTAGGCCTTTCTATTCTCTGTGTTGCCTGTTTTGTCTCTCCAGTTTTGTGAAATACTAAGGCATAGGAAAAGTTTGACAACTCACTCATGTGACCCAAGTAACAAGTTGCTATGTTTACCCTGGAGGTTGGAATAGGAGTTAAGACAGATGCCGGAACATATGGGCCTCAAGGCATGACCACCCTTGGGGTAGCATTTCATGGGTATTTGGTGTACCAACTGGCAAGTTAGATAGTTTTCCGTTTACATTTATCCCGGGAGCATGAGTGCTTCAAAATCCATGAGGGGCTACAGTTGCCAAGTCCTGTGGTTCAGAGCCATAAGCTGTGCTCTGATCGTGGAGCTCATTGTGTTCCTACTTAATAAAAGGGAAAAACATTCCACTTTCCAGCAGGGAAGAAGCATATGATCAATGTGTTTTCCCTTGCAACTGAAGGCAAGATCTTTTACTTCTGCGATACCATATGGATCCAGATCTAATTTTAAGTAAAACCCTGTGAGTGAACAGTCCTAAAGTGAGAATTCTGAAACACATGCTCATTCCTCAAACGTTCTACAAAAGGAGGGTTATGATGGAAGTGAATGAAAAGTTTCATATATATATAAGTCACTATTCCTGTATTTTATACTGGTGAAAGATGTTCAGGTTTTTATTCCTCTTTATTAAGTAAAACATATGCAACTTGAGGAGGGAGGATTGTGTACAATATGCAGGCAATTTTACATCCTCTGACATGCTGCTGTTTCCAGCTACTATTACCCAGCTAGGAAAATTATTTGTCCCATCCGCCCAGGACTTTGAAGATAAATGAGCAAGAGACTTGCTAGATATCCATGGCTATCCTTAGCTAAAGTCTTTATCTCTCAAGAGAGAGCTTGGGTTTTGTTTTGGTTTGGTTTGGTTTGGTTTTTGTTTTTTTTTTTTTTGGTTTGTTTTTAATATATTCTGATATCTTGGTCAAGACTTTTTTCTTTTTATACCATTTTGTTTTTACATTACAATTTTTTAAATGAAACTTAAATTTATATTTTAATTGTAAATTCATGTAGACTTTATACATATATATTTAAATATTTATTTAGGCTGTACTGAGTTTTTTTTTTAATTAATTACTGAGTTTTATTGACAATTTAAACCTTATAGAGCTTTTTCTATAATGTCCTGAGTCTTAATTGTGGCATACAGGATCTAGGTCTCTGACCAAGGATCAAATTCAGGTCCCCTGCATTGGGAGCTCAGAGATTTTAGCCACTGAACCACCAGAGAAGTCCCATATATTTTTTAATGAATACTAGTAAACAAAACAAGCAATGCAAAACTTTTCACTTATAATTAAAGTTCTATCTACACAGATGAGATTAGATCATTTTTAATAAAAAATGTAATTTTTTGAGAAGAGTTGGGTTCACAGCAATGCAGGAGACTTGGTTCAATCCCTGGGTCAGGGAGATCCCCTGGAGGAAGGCATGGCAACCCACTCCAGCATTCTTGCCTGAAAAATCCCATGGACAGAGGAGCCTGGCGGGCTGCAGTCTGTGGGGTCCCAGAGTAAGACGTGCCTGACTGCCGACACACACATAGGACACAGGAGAAGGTGGGCAGCTGGCCGGCTGGGTGGGTGCAGCTGCTTGGTGCAGAACTTCTGTGCTGTGAGGGAGGGTCATTTTCTTCCTGTGGCTTAAGACAGGCAAATATGGGGCAGTAAACATCTTTAGTGGAAAGATTTTATGCTCAAGGCATGAAGAACATAAAAACCAGTGGCTCCACGTTAGGTGAGGGTGGGAGAGATCACTTGTGAGGTAAACTTGATGTAAACAAATTCCCTTTAAAAAAATGACATTCAGTAACAGAAAAAATGGAGTTGGGTATTTCTATATCCCCTGTCCAAACACCATCTTAATCTTACCTTTTCAATTTTGACTTTTTTGACCTTTTCAAAAGTCAGAATTTTTGTGAAGCTTCTTATTTATTATTGCTCCTTTTAAATCTGTTTTAATAATTGGTCATTCTCATTGCTACTTAACTTTTTTGATAGGTGGCAATAAATGCACAAGTATTTTCAATGAAATTGCAATTCATATTTATATAGCAAGTTAAATTAAACCTTGATCTAGTCAAACAAATTTATCCTGTCAAATCTAGTCACTAAATTACTTGAAATAAATATAGTATCCTCAAAGTTGTGAGAAGTATATATACAACATATCTGAAGTGGTTGTGTCACATAATAGTGTGTTACTGGAAATGATTATGTAATCTATGATTTTGTTCCAACGTAGAAGTGCTAAAATTTAGGTAAAAAGAGAATGTCCCTATGGACGGCATTTGCCTGTTGGAGTCCATTTTAAATAGTTTACTGACCCATTAAACACTGCTAATGGCTGAATTTAGTGATGTAAAATTCTGTTTAGTGAGATTTACTGAGCTTTTTGTTATAGGTAATTCAGTACTGGAAATATTATTTTATAACATTAAACCTTGTTGATGGAGAGAAAGTTCTTTATTAGTTAGGAGTTTTACACATTGTAGTGAGGAAACACACACTATAATTCAGATCATACCTTTTTAAAATTTCCTCTGTTTTCAAGCTGAAACATAAATGACATTCTTTGCATAAATGTTGACATCACATCTATCTTTAAAAGGGTACTTTGGGAAACAGATCATGTTTAATATATGTATATAAATTAATGCAGGAGAACCATATACATTAATAATCATACTTTATCACAAATACACTTGTGCATATCTTTATTAAAGTATTTCTTATAAAGAAGATATATGTGTGCTCAGACTCTCTGTGGCCCCATGGACTGTAGCCTGGCAGGCTCCTCTGTCCGTGAGATTTTTCAGGCAAGAATACTGGAATGGGGTGCCATTTCCTACTCCAGAGGATCCTTCCAACCCAGGGATCAAATCCACATCTCTTGCGTCTCCTGAATTGGCAGGTGGATTCTTTACCACTAGTGCACCTGAAAAGCCCATAAAGATATAGCGTGTGCTATGCACTACGGAGCTTCCCAGGAGGCGCTAGTGGTAAAGAGGCTGCCTACCAAAGCAGGAGATTTAAGAGAGAGATGCAGGTTCGATCCCTGGGCCAGAAAAATTCCCTGGAGGAAGGCATGGCAACCCACTCCAGTTTTCTTGCCTAGAAATCCTGTGGACAGATTTGACCACAGGAGTCCAGTGGTCAATGGTCCAAAAGGTCGCAAACAGTCAAGATATGACTGAAGTGACTTAGCAGGCACGAGCATGTGCTATTAGAAATGTCAACGTATACATTCATTTTCTCTTACTATATGTATACCCTGGCATTCACCCACGTGGTTATAAGTGTTGTTGAATACAGACACTTACCTTAAGTTTAGGAAAGGAGTGAAGTTGTAGGTTACTGCTCCTAAGTGTTTTACATGTGACACTTGAGTCCCACCAGAGTCTTTGATCTATTGCCTCTATAGTGCAAAATATGACATAGTAAATATTCAACTGCCTAAGATGAGGTAAATGTCTATCCACTTAGCAAGGTCACTAATTCACTAACTCAAGCAAGTACATTTTATTCTAGATTACCCTGTATAGACACGTTTCACATTTATTAAACTAGAGTTTAGACCACAGATGTTCTTTGCAGACTACCATTTTATAACTCAGAATCACTCCATGTAACTCTAGTTTTGTGAAGCAAGATTAGACTTGGCAACTAGCGAGAACACAGATTTCGAATGCCATGTGCACTGTGCGGTTAAATTATTGCACATGCCTTTGGGCCAGGTGGCACGATCCACATGCTTTGTCCTTTGGCCCCTGTGTACTTCTTCCTCTTGTTAGCACTATGCAGAAATGCCCTATTCAACCTTTAACCTAAACATCAAGAGCTTTGAGGAATGGAATTATGATTGCAGATTGACAGAAATGTTTTGTTAAATATATTTGGCAACACTTCAGAAAATTTATACAGAAATTTGTACTTGAATTTGTGCACATTTCTGAGTTTTTCTTTCCAGAATTGCTCCAATCAAATCATGTTTATTAAGCAAACAGTACCCCCTCAGGATGATAGTATAGACTTTAAAGGACTCTTATTATTTAAGTCCACTTCTTTGATGAGATTCTAACTGATCTGCAAACAAAAGTAAAACACATGGCAATAAGTGTTACTGAAAGCAGTACATAGATGAGTTCTAGCCTGTGCCACAACATTATTGGTGGTGGAAATTTTAGAGAAACATAAGAACAATGAAAGAGGGAGATGAGAAATGTATATGGATTGAGAAATTATAGAATAGAAGTTAAATACATGGACTTGGATCATAAAGTCTGGGCTATAATTCTAGCTAAAATACTTAACAAGATATGTGACCTTGAACAAGTTAATTAAAATGGCTAAATCTCAGTAGATTTTCATCTCAAAAAAATGGAAAAGTAAAATTACTAACTCATAGGGTTTTGATAAAGTTAAATGAGGTAACAGTAATTAACAATTACAAAACATCACTTCCAATCACTCTTCAAAATATTTACATTTATTAGCTCATTGAATCTTCCCAACAATCCTATCAGATAGATACTATCATTCCATCCCTTACTAAATAAACAACAGAGATACAGAAAGTATAAATAACTAGCCTAAGGACACAGCTATTAAAGGAGGAGCTGAAATTCTGACTCCAGAGTTTGCACCCTTGGTAAGGCTTTAACATTTATAACCGCTTATTTAGTCTATGAGATCTGATGTGTGCACAAAATTGTAACCATACCTTAAACCAATTTTTTTCAAAAGCTAGTCATTTTTCTTGTAGATTTCTGCCCACATAAATGATATTTTTGAGAAATTAGGTTGCAGATGATACCCATCACAATCACAAAGAAGTCAACCATATTGGTAATCCATGACAAAGTCTATAATGATTTGATTGCTTTGCTGCTTCAATTTGAGTGTATGTATAGGTATATGGATGATAACCAACCAAAGAAAATCATTCATGAGTCTTATATTTAAGCAGTTGTCTACTCACAATGAAGTAACATTTTGTTGAAACATTGCAAGAGTAGAAAATAAATTGCAGAGTCACAATTGATAGATTCAAAAGGGCATATTCCTATATGGGTTGTTGTTTAGTCACTCAGTCATGTCTGACTCTTTTGTGACCCCATGGACTGTAGCCTGCCAGGCTCCTTTGTCCATAGGATTTCCTAGGCAAGAATACTGGAGTGGATTGCCATTTCCATATATGGGTTGAGTTCGTTCTTAAAAACATGGTAATCAACAACATTTGCTTGTCAGCAAAGTACAGGAGGAAACTGACTAAGAGTTTTAATATTCTCTATACTTGTTATTCATACTATCCCTGACAAAACTACTTTTCTCTCCATTTCCTAACACAGAAAAAGGGAAAATGTTCTACTGCCTTTGTATTTTAAGTAGTTTGCTACTTAACATCTTTATTTCAAGAGAGGGGAAATAATGATTGATTATGCCAATCATGTAAGTCTATTTACTTAAGTGAGAAATATAAAGTTGCCTCAGTCTTCTTATTTACTTCTTGTTTACTCTGGAAATTGAGTAGCATTATATTGAGGAAGCATGCACTTATATATAATTTTCTACATGACAGATTACTTACAGATGCATCACAACTTCTGAAGGACCGGTTTATTTCTAACATAAACTGTAACAGCTAAACTGCTCAGAAATGCAGATATCACTCTGAAAAAGTCAGATCTCAGCCTCAATCATAGTAAATTGGATTCTCTGAAGAATGTAAAAAATCTATAATTTTTGGAATACTAACTGGATATTCATAGAGAAGACTTGGAGCAATATGAAACACCACGATAATAGAATTGCTGTCTCAAGAAATCTGAAATTAATAGCACAGAGAAGTGGCTTTAAAAATGTATTATTAGTAGAGAAGCGCCACTTCTCAAATGCTTTTTTTTCAGTTACTCTTGCATTATAGAGAAATAGAGACTTAATAATGTATAGCTTAATAATGCCTTGTAATTGGACATTTTCACATTTACCAACATCAGAGTTGCAAAGTCCAGAATATTATCCCTGAAGGAGGTATCAAATGATCTTTAAATACACAAACATCTCAAAGTGTAATGTATTTTACTCCAAAGGTAAATACAAAGGTATTGAGAGCACCCCCAAGGGGGCACCACGTGAATGTGAAACTGAAGACCTCCCCACCCACAAGGTCATCAAGACGTGGTGACTCTTCCCCAGCTTCACTCGCATGTAGGGAGAAAGCACCTGTGTATGGCCAAAAGAAAGAGATGACAGCACGCAATCCTCCAGTTAATTTCGGAAGCTGTTTCTGTTCCCACCTTCCATCACATCCATTGCTATTTGTGAAATGGGTTCTGAGTGATAATAGCAAGTCTAGTTGACATCATCATAGGTGGCAGCCTCAGATGTGACAAATACCATCAAATAGCAAAAGAACACATGTGGGGAGTGCTCAGCAAAGACTCTGTAGGACAGATTTTATAGCAGCTTTGACAACTGGAAATTAAATCTTTCTCAACATGTTGATGGAACTAGTACTTCCTTTTTACAGGTTGGATCACGATAATTACCAAGTAAAAACTCAAGTAGTTGAAACTTCCATAGCAATCCAATGGTTAAGACTTCCCTTCCCAATGCAGCGGGAGTGGATTTAATTCCTGGTTGGAGAACTAGAATCCCACAATAGTTCATGGCCAAAAAAACAAAAGCATAAAACAGAAGCAAAATTATAACAAATTTAATAAACATTTTTTAAATGGTCTACATCTTAAAAAAATTTTAAAAGCCAAGTAGCAAGCTCAATTAACCATTTCTTGAGTATGCAAATTGAACGTGTAGACATGTATATTTAAATCTTGATTTCGAGCATTGCTCATACACATGAAAGAAATTTCAAGATAAAATCAGTATTTATCATATTTAGGAAGAATTTTTTCCAGACCCATATCTGAATAACATTGTTTAAACAGGAGTCCCAGCCCCCAGGCCATGGACAAATACCGGGCCACACAGCAGGAGGTGAGTGACCAGCGACTGCGGGAAGCTTCATCTGTATTTACAGGCACTCCCCATCACTCTCCCATCACCCCCAGAGGGAACCTTCTAGATCCAGAAAAACAAGCTCAGGGCTGCCACTGATCCTGCATTGTGGTAAGCTATATAATTATTTGGTGAGTTGTAATGATAACAGAAACAAAGTACACAATAAATTTAATGCACTTGAATCATCCTAAAACCAACTCCCCCAGCCTCGGTCCATGAAATAATTGTCTTTCAAGAAACCCGAACCTGGTGCCCAAAAGTTTGGAGGTCACCATTTTAAACAATTGTTTAAACTCTACATTGCAAACAGATTGCAATGAATGCACTCAATTGGCTATGAATCATGAAATACTAGTTATAATCATTTCTATATCCTACTTAGTTTATGCACTTTGTAAGGACCATAAATGCACCGTGGGGTGTTCATTCTATATCGAGTAAGAATATGTAATTACTCTTCTATAATTTTGACTTACATGTGAAGTGTTTACATTACATATAAAGTAACATAAAGTGCATTTTAAATTTTTTCACCTGAGTATAAATTTGAGAAAAAAATAATCACTCATATGTAATTTGCATCTCACTTTTTATTTGCTCTTAGGTAAAGTAAATAAATAAAATATAGTAGTGTGTGTGTGTGTGTGTGTGTGTGTGTGTGCTCAGTCGTGTCTAAGACTCTTTGCAACCCACAGCCCGCCAGGCTCCTCTGTCTGTGGAATTTTCCAGGCCAGAATACTGGAGTGGGGTGTCATTTCCTTCTCCAGGTGATCTTCCTGACCTAAGGATCAAACCCATATCTCTTGCGTCTCCTGCATTGGTAGGAGAATCTTTACCACTGTACCACCTGAGAAATCTGTAACAGTCTACAAATGTGCAAATAAATCCTCAACTATTTTGGAAAAAAAATAAAGAATGCTAATCAATATGAGCAAAACATCAATATGAGCAAATCAAATAGAAAAAGCCACCACAAGTTACAGAAGTAAGAACGTTTATGTACAAGGACCAGAGACTGAAGGAAATTTAAGTGGGGTCATGACTGGGAGAGCTGCCAAGTGAAAACCTGTGGAGCCCCTGGATCACCTGGAGAGTGGCCTGGCGGCCCGGGACATAACACAGCCCTGGGCTCTCACAGCCCCTGGGTTAGTGGATAATCTCCTCTGCAAACACCTCGGGTCTGAGCACCAACGCGCTTTCTGTTTGACTTACTGATAAAGAGACAGATTATTAACAAGAGCACAGATTTTAGCGGTTCTATAAAAGGAGAGGAATTAAATTAAGGTGAAGATAAGCAGGTTGGGCCCGAAATAGGTTCCCCCGCCCCCACCAGGTATTTGAAGTGAGTGGAAAAGTCCTCTTCTCACAGTGACGACCTGACCTACTTCCTCACTCATCGCAGCTGTCTGGGCGTCATTCACAGGAGTGCTCAGATCAGAGCTGGGGCTGAATCACCATTCCAGGGATGCAATTTCCAGGAGATTTGTCTCTTTTTCTGAAGCTTACCTCTCTGGACATTGTAATAGACAATAATTTGCAGTTTTCTAAAGGGTGCTTATGGGTGACTGTTTCATGTCATTATTCAAGACAGACATTTCTGTCAGTGTGTTTCATCAATTACAGAACACATTCGAGGTTTTCACCATTCAAGTTAAAACAACAGGAGATCAAAATCATCATAAGCATCTGCTTTTTTTCCTCTAGTGATCAATACTTGTCTCTGTTTAATCGCTAAGTAGTGTCCATCTCTTTTGCGACCCCATGGACTATAGCCTGCCCGGCTCCTTTCTCCATAGGGTTTATTGGAGTGGGTTGCCATTCCTTTCTCCTGGGGATCTTCCCGACCCAGGAATCAAACTTGTATCTCCTGCAGTGCAGTCATATTCTTTACCACTGAGCTACCTGGGAAGACCAGTGATCAATATTAGAAATTCTTAATTCAACAATAGGTTTTTGAGAGTGTAAGACATGTAATGTGTTATCACAATTGTCAAATATAGCTTGAGTGTCATTCCAACATAAAAAAAAATGTTAGAGAAAGAAAACTTTGAATTAAAAAAAGACATAGCCCTTATGAATATATACCTGTGTATATAAACAGTGGAAACTGTGACAAAATTTATTTTGGGGGGCTCCAAATTACTGCAGATGGTGACTGCAGCCATTAAATTAAAAGACACTTGCTCCTTGGAAGTAAAGCTTTGACCAACCTAGACAGCATATTAAAAAACAGAGACATTACTATGCCAACAAAGGTCCATCTAGTCAAAGCTATGGCTTTTCCAGTAGTCACGTATGGATGTGAGAGTTGGACTATAAAGAAAGCTGAGTGCTGAAGAACTGATGCTTTTGAACTGTAGTGTTGGAGAAGACTCTTGAGAGTCCCTTGAACAGCAAGGAGATCCAACCAGTCCATCCTAAAGGAAATCAGTCCTGAATATTCATTGGAAAGACTGATGCTGAAGCTGAAACTCCAATACTTTGGCCACCTGATGCAAAGAACTGACTCATTGGAAAAGACCCTGATGCTGGGAAAGATTGAAGGTGGGAGGAGAAGGGGATGACAGAGGATGAGATGGTTGGATGGCATCACCGATGCGATGGACATGAGTTTGAGTAAACTCCAGGAGTTGGTGATGGACAGGGAGGCCTGGCGTGTTGCAGTCCATGGGGTTGCAAAGAGTCAGACATGACTGAATGACTGAACTGAACTGATACATATATATATATATATGTATATGTATATATATATATATATATCTGCAATAACAAAAAACAAAACAAATAGCTAATAATAATAATAACAAAACCCCAAGTGTTTTATAACACCTCATGATAACCACTGTAGATCAAAACAGACTCCCATATCATATAAACTTTATTTTTGTCACATCTCAATTATTCATATGCTACGAGGTCATGGAAAACATGAAGAAATCTGATAGATAATAGATAAAATAGGATAGTTTGAAAAGATATGTACTGCATGACGTACATGGGGACTTTATTACCTTCTCAATTTTTCTATAAATCTAAAATGGTTTATAAAAAGCATGCAGATGAGGAAGAGATGATCTCTGTTCTCTGGCAGCTCACAGTCAAAAGAGCAGACACCTGGCCAAGAAACTGCAGTCAGGTGTGGTAAGTTTTGTAATAAAAGGAAGCATGGGGTATACGAGAGTTCAGTGGAGATGCATAGAATAACAGCCTACAGACCTGAGGAAGCTTGGAGGAGAGAATGATTCCAAAATAAATGTTAGAGAATCAAGGAAAAGAGGAAATGAAAAAATGCAAAAAGCCATGGAGTCTAACCTTAAATGGTTAGCTTCCTTGATCACCAGGCTTAGGAGCAAATTCCCTAGACTTTTACTGTCATCCCAGCTTTGATTGAAAGTTTCCTTCCGTGCTTTAACCCCTCTCTGACTCTGTCACCATTAGCTCTCTGCTCCTGTCCAACGTGGGTACATCCATCTCTGCAGCAAGTCTCGTGCTGTCTGGCCTCCTCTGTATGTGTTGTCCCTTTAGGGACGGTGAACGCATTTTTGCCTCCTTCAATGGTTCTGCAGCCTGTCTCCCTAACCTTGGAAAACTCCCAAGCCTTTTCAGAAGTTTCCAACCTTTTCCAAACTCAAAACACTTTTACCACACTCTGAATTTCATTTGAATCATTCTTCAATAATTTTTCTTAAAATATTTCATTTTGGGATTATTTGCATTTTCACATACTTATATATTTTTCATCAGTTATAGTCCAGAATTTGGAGAATTCTTGAAATTCTTTTTTTAGAATTCTAAGACTCCATGGATACCATCTTTCTATCATTTAAGAGAAGGACACAATAAGAACTCATATTGATTGATTGCCAATGTATCTTTGTTTTAGAATTATAAGACTTCATGGATACCATCTTTCTATCATTTAAGAAAAGGACACAATAGGAACTCACATTTACTGATCGCCAATGTATCAGGAACTCCACAAGGCATGTAAAATATGTTAACTTTTCAAATCCTCCCAAAAGCCATTTTCTGTGAGATATAGCTATTGAGGGGTGCTGATAGGCGACAGCCCATGGGGTCACAACAAGTTGGACATGACTGAAGCAATTTAGCAGGCACGCACGCAACTGTAAAACCTTTCCAGACACATAGTCCAAATCCTGAGTATGGACTCCAACTAGCAACAAAGCCCAGACTATCTCTGCTCTGGCTTCTACTACCTCCTGTGTGCAAGCGCAGGAATGGAGACCCATACAAACGAGTGTATTTCACAACAGCATAAAGCTGTTTAGCCTCAAAGCCAGACTGCCTCTCCCTTCTGTCTAGCGGCCACACTCCTTACTAGACATACCACCAGAGGCAATTTTTCAGTGCCCTGGTTCACCAGTTTCCTCAACCTTAAAATAGGGCTTAAAATAGCACCCACCTCCTAAGGATGCTCTACAGAATGAATGAGATGCTGGAAGTGAAGCCAGACACATAGCAAACTCTATTGCTGTCGTTGTTACCATCACTGTTCCAGATGTCACGCTCTTTCCTTTTTCCGTGTCTGTTCTCTCTGTGGCATAGAAAACATTCAGTAGCTATTTATTTGTTTTATGGTTTCAGCTTTTACTTCTGTGACAGTCCTCTCATTTTCCAGAATACAAAAAAAAAAAAAAAAGGAATAGCATTTGACTCCAGTTCAAGAACTTGACAGTTTAGTCAACACCTAAGTGCTGAGAGAAAGAGAAGGATGTAGTTAAGGCTGTCAGGAAAATACGGGGATTGTCACAGCTCGGGCAGGTAGTGACAGGGGCAGAGTTGGTGCCTGTAACACTTCTCCCCTTTCCAAACATCTCAGGGCACTAAGAAAAGGAACTCTGACATCGAGAGCGTGCTGAGAAGAGATACGATTTCAAAGGAAGCAATAAAATGTGTAATAGATGTTCATAATTAGAGAGACTGCTTGCTTCTTGTCTCAGGTTTAATAGCTTCTCAAAGACTGTGAATAAGTTAAGAGAGTCTTTAATATTCCTCTGAAATATGAACCCACGTACTACCTTGTGTTACATAATTAAAAATGTCTTTGATCTGACAGGCTTAGATTTATCCTAGCAAATTATGCGATGAACAGCTCATCTTGAGGATTTATTCATCATGCAAACAAGTGAAGGCCATCAATGCCAACTTTTGGGTGAGGTTCAGCATGGAGGGAAAACTGAAGCTTCATTCATTTCAAATACTGTCAAGTGTTATCCAAGAGGAAAGGCTGATTGGCATCCCCAGGGTTATCTTAATTCTGTTCACATGAGAACTGTAAATACAACTCAACAGATGACAGAGTGAAAAAACATAGCCAAAGACTCAATAGACCCATGATGCAGGAAGGGAGGACTTGCCAGAGACATCACTTGACTTTGTCATTACCTCATGCTAATCTGAATTCAGGTCACTATTGTTTCCCCCCAAAAAGATGGAATACTCTTCAAAATAGAAAAGTACTTCGTAGCAGAGAGTGAACAATAAATGCGTGCATCTGTGTGATCATCTAGTGTGCAGAAAGTGGCCCACCTTCAGTTCCGGGTCTTAACAATGCTCAGGGTCAAGAGGTTTCACTTGTGTAGGTGGGGAGACCCCAAAACTTATCCTGAGACTTGAGTCAACTTTCTCTCCACCCAAGATATACAGGAGCTTTTAAAAAAGCTTTTGTTCTCTACGCCTTTATATATGGTGATCAAAATTGAGATAGCTATCAAAGGCTTGATCTCAGTGAATCCATGGTAATTCCATGAATTATACTACAGCTAAATCATGTAATTGTCTAGGATAATAAAGCAATAATAAAACTGTGTGAATCACGAGGCAGTCCTGGCACAGTTAGATTATATAACTTTGCTGCAAATACTAACAATATTATAGGGGCAAAGAATGAGGCGTGACTGGGTGACAGAGCATGCACGCATTATAAAGCTGCAAACACTTTAGAAATAAGGACTGCTATAAATATCTTTGTTGTACTTTTTATTCTTTGAGTGGGTCATGCCCATAGCATAGCAGGTAAGTTTCTGTCTGACCATTTATATGGGCTTATTAAAACAAGGTGGATGTTAGCAGAAATGTATATGAATCAATTAGAGTAATAAAGATTTGTTGGGAAGGCTAGATTTTTATTTTGGATTAATAAAAACTATGTTATTAATACTGAAAGAAGATACTATCACATCATTATCATTACAAATAGTTCATTGGAAATGGTAGGGTGGTACCTGTAATTTATATTAATGTGTAACACTGGTGACGTGTCCTCCTATGAAGTCATGCTGACTTAAAAATGAAACTAAAAAACAAATTAGCACCATTAGTTGAAAGACATGGAGATGCCAGGGATTGAACCTGGGGCCTCATGCATGCGAAGCATATGCTCTGCCACTGAGCTACATCCCCAGCCCTGGAAGAAGGTTGCCAGGCTGAAGAATCAGTGCATTGACTTCTCTTAGACAATCTCTCCAGGGAACACAAGAGCCCTGGATTCTCACAGTTTCAAATTCCTATCACAGAGCATTCTGAAGCATTCCTGGTGGACCTATAAATTTTGTACCTTCAGTGCAGAATGTCTTGCTACTTTATGGCTCACCACCATGCTAGTTTCCTCAGCCTTATTTATAGAGATGACGAAACACCATCTCCCTTCAGAATTTATCTTATTCATACAGTTTCCTACTCATAGATGCAAGAAAATATTTTAGTTATATTCCATAATTTCCCCATTACTTTTATTGCTATTGTTGTTGTTGTTTAGTTGCTAAGTCAAGTCTGACTTTTTACAACCCCATGGACTGAAGCTCACCAGGCTTCTATGTCCATGGGACTTCCCTAGCTAGAATACTGGAGTGAGTTGTCATTTCTTTCTCCAAGGGATTTTCCCGACCCAGGAATCAAACCCATGTCTCCTGCCTTGGCAGGCTGATTCTTTACCACTGAGCCACCTGCGAAGCCCATAGGAAATGAAAAAAGAAAAAAATTTCTGCTCTCCTCCTACAAGTTCGTGACTGGGTACTGCAAATAAGGCTGGCAAGGGGCAGATTAACAGGAGGAAATCAAAGTTTATTAGCATGGGCACTGGGTTTACATAAGGAAGAAACCCAGTGATGAGGAGCTCAGAGGGCTGGTTAGAACCTGGGACTGTATAGCACCTTAATGGGAACAACATATTTGTAAAAGACGCAGGTAAAGAGGTGCAGACTATGGGCAGGTAAATATATGGAGGAGACTAACGGGAGATGAGGAGCATGGAGTAAGGCCTGTTTGTGTAGACTGCTCACCAGTTGTTCCACTGGAGAACTGTAATCTCCATTCCAGTACAGTGGGGGCTGCCTGGGGTCGCTCTACACGGGGAATTTAGGGTCTGCTTCCAGGCAGATAGGGAGTGGGGAAGAGAATTATCCTCTGTCTACTTTTCCTCTATCGTCTTTGACTCAGAGTAATCATTACACCGGAATGGCATAGCTGGGGTAGAATATTCTAAACCACTTTCATTTCTTTCCTGAGGTGAAGGTGGGAATAGGGGGTTTTGTTATGGGGGAAGTAGCAAAGAAGTAAACAAAGAAGCAGGTTACTTGTTGCCGTGACAGCTCTCTCCTCGGGACAGGGAACAGTCATTCTACTGCTCACCAATAGACCTCCCAGCGCGCCTGGGTTCGTGGCCCTGTAGTGGTCAGAAGAACCAACACTGCTTTTCTCAGAAACACATTAAGTTCAAGACATAGAGAGCTGCCAGCACTGGATTTTTGCTCGCTGTGATGATCAAGATGAAATTGCTATTTGATGAATAACGTTTTCACTATAAAAGGACAAAAAAATACTAGAAGTAAACCGGAAAGTGGCTCTTCAGTTTCATCTACTTGGTGACCAGAACCCATAATGCTGAACACAGCATATCCTTGATCTGACTACTCATGCAGGACCTTCTAAATATTTAATGAGCTCATCACAGCCTTACAGAAAATCTAATTTCCTAGTTATCACCAACAGCATGTTCTGACTCTGACACTCTCTTCCCCACGAAGCTGCAAACTTTAAAAGCACACCCTTGCCCTCTCTTAACAACATTGGTTGTTCTTGGCTAAGATACTAAGAACAATAAAATCAACCCAATGATATATGATATAATAATATTAATGAAACTAATAAAATTCAAGTTCCAAAATAATTCAGAATTACCAAGGAAAAAAAAATCACCTCTTTTTTAGCTCTGGTTCCAATGAAATGATAGCTTTGGAAAGCCTAATATTATCTTTTCTATAATCTTAAATATTTAATTTGGGAAATATATGCTAATATTCATTTTGAAAAAATGAAAGTATAAATAATTTAAATTTTGATCATAATATCCAAAATATAGGTAATTCCTCTTGAGCAAGTAGTAAATTACATTGCCACTGGAGCTTTTAAATCTTTTACTTTAATAATGTTGGGTCCTCACACATCAGTGAAAACAAAGGTGGTAAAAAACAGATGTCAGTGAGATGTAAATTATTAATCTATATCCAGAGCTCAGGCCTATATTATACTTTAAGATACACTACTCCAGTGACTGGGTCTTCCCCAGGTGGCTCAGTGGTAAAGAATCCGCCTGCCAAGACAGGAGACATGGGTTCAATCCCTGAGTCAGGAAGAGCCCCTGGAGAAAGAAATGACAACCTACTCCAGAATTCTTGCTTGGAAAATCCCATGCACAGAGGACCCTGACAGGCTATAGTCCATGATGTCGCAAAGAGTCAGACATGACTTGGCAACTTAACTACAGGCACATGGTGAACCACAATATAAATTCCCTAATTAATTTAACATTAAGAAAACTGAGTGCCGAAGAATTGATGCTTTTCAACTGTGGTGTTGGAGAAGACTCTTGAGAGTCCCTTGGACAACAAAGAGATCCAACCAGCCCATCCTAAAGGAAATCATTCCTGAATATTCATTGGAAGGACTGATGCTGAAGCTGAACCTCCAATACTTTGGCCACCTGATGCGAATAACTGACTCATTTGGAAAGACCCTGATGCTGGGAAAGATTGAAGGCAGGAGGAGAAGGGGATGACAGAGGATGAGATGGTGGGATGGCATCACCAACTCAATGAACATGAGTTTGAGTTAACTCCAGGAGCTGGTGATGGACAGGGAGGCCTGGCGTGCTGCAGTCCATGGGGTCACAAAGAGTTGGACATGACTGAGCGACTGAACTGAACTGAAGTCTTATTTGATATATTTATTTGTTTGTTTATGTAAAGGTGCTACTTCTCCAAATGGAGTTGCTTTAGAAGTATTGTTCTATTTTTGGAAATATAAACTCCCAAAGGAAGCCTTAGAAATCTTTTTCAATTTCATGTTTAGTGGCACAAAATCAGAAATACAAAATATTGAGTAATAACATCAAGATTATGGATCCCCACAAGTAGCGTTGTTGTTGATCAGTTGCTAAGTCGTATCCAATTCTTTGTAGCCCCATAAACTGCCCAAGTTCATGTCCATTGATTCAGTGATGACATCCAACCATCTCTTCCTCTACCACCCTCTTCTCCTTTTGCCTTCAATCTTTCCCAGCATCAGGGTCTTTTCCAATGACTAAAGCAACAATAAATTTGTTCTATTTCAAGCCACAAATCTCTGGTAATTTGTTATAGCAACAATAACAAACTAATACACACAGCCACCTCTACTTGATGCTGGGCTGGTAAATGGAGTCTTTTTACCAGGGTGTCTGTGGTCTCTGGCTGCTGCTGCTGCTAAGTCGCTTCAGTTGTGTCTGACTCAGTGTGACCCCATGGACTGCAGCCCACCAGGCTACTCCTTCCATGGGATTTTCCAGGCAAGAGTACTGGAGTGGGGTGCCATTGCCTTCTCCAGTGATCTCTTTGGAGTGACAGGGAAAAGGTAAAGGGGGACTCTCTCCCCGAGTCTGTTCTCTTATCTGTGGAGCTGGTGCCCTGTGGATCTCATCTCCCATTCCCCTGTGTTATGGGTTGAAGTGTATCCCCCAAAATTCATTGTGCAGTGCTTTGTCGCTCAGTCGTGTCTGACTCTTTGTGACCCCATGGACTGTAGCCCACCAGGCTCCTCTGTCCATGCGGATTCTCCAGGTAAGAATACTGGAGTGGGTTGCCATGTGCTCCTCCAGGGGATCTTCCCAATCCAGGGATCAAACCCAGGTCTCCCACATTGCAGGCAGATTCTTTACCACCTGAGCCACCAAGAAAGCCCCCCAAAATCCATATAGGGAGGTCCTAAATTCCAGAGCCTCAAAATCTGACTAATTTGGAAACAGGGTCATTGCAGATGTAACTTATTAAGATGAGGTCATCCTGGAGTGGGGTAGGTCCCTGTTCCAATGTGATTGGTGTCCTTATAAAAAGAGGTCGTTTGGACCCGGACCCACAGGGACCTCCGTGTAAACGTGAAGGCCGGGTGGTGTATCTACCAGCCAAGGAAAGTCAAAGTTGTGAGCAAGCCGCCAGAGCTAGGGAGCAGGCATGACACAGAGTCTCCCTTCCAAACAGGGGAAGGAGGCACATCTATTGACACCGTGATCTTGGCCTTCTGGCCTCCAGACCATAAGACAACAGACTTCTGTTGTTTTTGTTTGTGTTGCTGTGTTTGGCAGCCCTAATAAAGCAGGGCACCCTCCCAGACCAGGACTCAGCCTTCTGTCTCTCTGGTGGATTCTCCTAGTTCTGAGGTTAGCCATCAGAGTCCATTCAACTGTGCACCCCGCCACAGTCCCCCCGGGGCTGTGTTCATGGGGAGTCATCCTTGGAGGACTGCACTTTCTTCTCATCTCAGCAGAAAATATCCTTTTGGATTTTCAGCACATACAGCTTCTCAGCCAGTAAACATGCATGAATGTACTAGTTCTCAGCATTGAATACACAGCTCTTTTAAGGATTGATTTCATTTATTATCAATGAAGTCTTCCCCTTATACCCGTTTGCTGTTGTTAATAATTCATCCCAGTATTAGAAATGGTTGCATCGTCTGTGACTCTCTGATGTTTACTTTTAATTTTTATTGATAATATGAGACAGAATTAGCTGAACTAATAACTGTCAAGTCAGCTAATTCTACCTCTTGTCAGTCAAAGTAGGTCCCTGACAGTAACATCAGGCCCTGTTTCCCCACATCCCCTGATATATGTGAATGTATAAGAACATCAAAACATACAACCATTGAAACTTTCTTCTGCAGACACGTCTAGTCTTAAAGGGGATGACAGAGGATGAGATGGCTGGATGGCATCACTGATTCAATGGACGTGAGTTTGAGCAAACTCCAGGAGATGGTGATGGACAGGGAGGCCTGGCGTGCTGCAGTCCAGGGAGTGGCAGACTTGGATAAGACTTCACAACTCAACAACAACAAAAAAGTAAACTGGCAAAACTTCATGACAAGGAACCAACAGGACCCACGTGTGGCAAAGAAGACTTCTCACAAAGGCAAACTGGATGACATAAAAATAATTTGTGTCCACATTGCATTATGTATGAAAATGTTTATGATAAGGTTAAATACTCAGAGGGATAGAAATAATTCTTCCCAGTTTGTTTTATCAATAACCATTATATCATTGTGAATTACATGAATTTCCTTTATTTGGAACTAAACAGCCAAAATTAAATTCATTTTCCTTTGCATACATACATTAGAATGCCAATTCTTGTAAACATAATTTTGTTTACAAATGTTATGATATTTTATGATTTTTTAATTTTTTTTTTTTGGTTCTTAGATGTTTTACATAACTAATTCTTTGTCTCTCATCAGCTAAACCTTTTCACATATTTTGTAGACTTTCATCCAAATCTTAGCACTTCCTTGAGGTCTATATTAGGCACCAAATCCTCCATACATCCTTCTCAGACAATTTTAATGAATATTAAAAATAATAATGGTATATCTTTAAGTAGTTTACAAATTATTTTCTTACACACTTTATGTTCAATTTTTATTTTTTTGAAACATTTTTTTGGGTTTGAGTGTGGGCTTCCCTGGTAGCTCAGCTGATAAAGAATCCCCCTGCAATGCAGGAGACTCGGGTTTGATCTCTGGGTCAGGAAGATCCCCTTGAGGAGGGAATGGCTACCCACTCCAGTATTCTTGCCTGGGAAATCCCATGGACAGAGGAATAGAGGAATCTGGTGGGTACAGTCCATGGGGCTGCAATGACTAAGTGACTTTTATCGTTTTGGGGTTTGTGCAAAATTATTGAATGCAGAGATCAGGATCTTCATTTTGTCTCGTTTATTTATGTTTGATGTAGACCATTTTTAAAGTCTTTATTGAATTTTTGACAATATTATTTCTGTTTTATGTTTTGGTTTTTTGGCCATGAGATATGTGGGGTCTTCCCTGGTGGCTTATCCCCTGAAGAAGGGAATAATAACCCACTCTAGTATTCTTGCCTGGAGAATTCTATGGACAGATGAGTCCATGGGATTGCAAAGAGTCAGACACAACTGAGCAACTAACACACACACGCGTGTAGGATCTTCGCTTCCTGACCAAGGATCAAACCCACACCTGCATTGGAAGGCAAAGTCTTAGCTGCCGAACCACCAGAGAAATCCCTATTTCATTTCTTTTTTACAATGACTTGAATAGGTGTAAGGCACATAGTGGAACATACATATAGTTTTCTAATTAATTACCATATTGATCATATTTATGATATACTTTTTAAAGGTGACACAATAAAATGGAACTGCTTTTTAAGACTTTTATTTTTAAAAATAAAAATCCCAAGTGAAGTTGCTCAGCCGTGTCCAACTGTTTGTGACCCCATGGACTGTAGCCTACCAGAATCCTCTGTCCATGGGATTTTCCAGACAAGAGTACTGAGTGGGTTGCCATTTCCTTCTCCAGGGGATCTTCCCAACCCAGGGATCAAACCTGGGTCTCCTGCATTGAAGGCAGGCACTTTTACCATCTGAGCCACCAGGGAAGTCCATAAAATCCCAAAAGAAAGTTAAAATTCCACTTCAAATTTCCTTCTGAGATGGCAACACCCTCCAGTATTCTTGCCTGGGAACTTCCAAGGACAGAGGACCCTGGAGAGTTACAGTCCATGGGGTCGCAAAGAGGAGGACACAACTGATGACTCTTTCTTTCAAATTTCATATTCCATTGTAGAGTCTAAGAAACTTGATGAACATAAAATATTGGCTCCTAGCATCAAGACTACAGAGATGTTTTGCTACAATTGTCATACATTTACATTTCTTAAAAAGTACTTTTGCATAAAAACTGGCATCTGTTAGTTCATCGAGAAGCATTTATTGAGCATAGAGAGGCAAGAATGTTATAAATCATTTTGGTGTTTTTTAATAGCTATTTATTTGGCTGCATCAGGTCTGACTTGCAGCTCGTGGGACCTTTCATTGCGGCACATGGATTTTCTAGTTGTAGCACATGGGTTTGGTTGTTTCGTGCATGTGGGATTTTAGTTCTCATACCAGGGATTGAATCTGTGACCCCTGCATTGCAAGGAGGATTCTTAACCACTGAAACACCAGGGAAGTTCCTCACTTTAGTGTTTTCAACAATAGTTTTCTTGACGTGATACATTTTCCTGTGAAAACAAATGCCAAGTCTCTTCTGTAATTAGCTAGTCCTGAGGCATTTGACCGGTGTCACGGTTTTGTTTTGTTTTTTGAGGTATAGATGCTGGTTTGCTTCTTCTTGTGTTTTGTTTTTAAGAACACCATTTTCCTCTCTTACCATGAAATGACATCTCAGAGGATGATTGGTAGGATGGCAGGAATAATCCAACGGTGACATTTTTCGTGTGAAATTGACATCATAATTCTCTAAGTTCACAGATTATTCTGTAGAACTGTTTTTATACAAATATAGCAATTTTCTGCTTATGTAAGTATAAAGAGGCTAAAATGAGCTGAATATAAAAACTATTATTAGCATCGCATGAATCACACATATCATCAAAATGTCAGTTAGAGGAAAAAAATAAGCAAAGGTTTGTCAAGTGAAAGAGACTGGCAGAAGAAGAGGGAGGAAGCAGTGTCTTGGAAAGAAACTATGATTGTCCCTGGAAAGGAATTTTCTACTTCAGAGTGCCTACAATACCGTTTGATTGTGTTAATTTTATCCTCTGGCATGATGGATGATAAATCTACAGTGTTGTCAAAACTTCAGCAAACAAAAGCATTCAACAGTTTTTACTATTGACATAATGCAAAATAGGAGGAGGAAAATACAAAGAGGACAGGACCATCAAGCCATTGTCTTGAGGCCTTTTTTCAGGTAGAAAAAGGAAAGGTAATGATTTATACCCCATTTCAATTATACTTAGGGAAATATTTGACACAGCTCTTCCCAGGTGGCGCAGTGGTAAAGAATCCACCTGCCAATGTGGGAGACGGGGGTTTGATCCATGATTTAGGAAGAACCCCTGGAGAAGGACATGACAACCCACTCCAGTATTCTTGCCTGGGAAATCCCCCGGGCAGAGGAACCTGGTGGGCTTGCAAAGAGTCAGCCATGACTGAGCACACGCTTACAGTGTTGGACAATAGGCTTCATAACTGAAGGCGGCTGCATCAGAAGGACACTGTGTGCATCTAAGTGTATCAGGGAAACACCAGGGGGAGATAACAGGTGGAAAAGCATCAGGCTTAATGTCAGACAACTGTGCTAGTTTTTATGCTGTCACCCCAAGGGTTGATTTGACTGCCAAGCCAGACACTAACAACATGAACCACTGGATTACTCACAACAGCCAAGGCACGGAAACAAACTGAAAGTTCATTAATGGATGAATGGATAAAGAAAATATGATACCTATATCTATATATGTATCCATGTATCTGTATACACATATCTGCATATGCATATATCTGTATATGTATGCATACACATAAAATTTGCATACATGTATGTATGCAGATTGGGCTATTTTTCAACCACATGAAAGGGGACAATCTGTTTGCAACAACATGGATGAACCTGGAGGATGCCATACTCAGTGAAATAAGCCAGACGCAGAAAGACAAATACTGTATGGTCTTACATGTATGTGGAATCTAAAAAACTAGAACTGCCAGAAGCAGAGTATATAGTAGTTACTAGGGACTAAATGGTGGGGAAACGGGAGATATTAGTTGCAGTGTTCAAACTTCCAGTTATAAGATGAAAGTTCTGGAGACCTAAAGTGCAGCAGAGTGATTGCAGTTGATAATGTGTATTTATACTTGAAATTTGCTAACAGAGTAGATCTTGTCTTCTTACCACCAAAAAATGGCAACTAAGTGAGGAAATGGATGTGTTCATAGCTTGATTGTGACCATCATTTGCAAAGCATATATATAACCAAACATCATGTGTACAATTTAAATAGTTTCTATTTGTCAATAATATCTCAATAAAACTGGAAAAAAATGCAATTGGGTAGATTATCTTCTACATCTTTTGGTTTAGATGATCAGAAAGGCCAGAAATATTTTTTAGGGACTTCGCTGGTGGCCCAGTGGCTATGACTCTGCACTCCCAACGCAGGTCTGGCTTCAGTCCCTGGTCGGGGGACTAGATCCCACACGCCACAACTAAGAGCTTGTGTGCTGTGACTAAAAGATCTCGCATGCCGCAATTAAGACCTGATGCAAACAAATAAACAAACATTTTTTAAAAGAACCATTTTAAAAATATTTATTTCATTAGTCTCACCAATCTTCGTCACCACTTAAGGTTACAGAAATTTCAAAAATAGAGCAGGAGCTTACACGCAAGAATGAACACCATCTAAATAACTGCTTCCTACAGAACTTTCTGTGATGATGAAAATGTTCCAGGTCTACATTGTTACTAAACCCACGAGAATGCCAGGCACTTGAAATGCAGCTGGTGTGACTGATGAACTGAAGTTTTTATTTTATTAATTTCAGTGGAAATAGTGACAGCAGCCACCGACTGGGGAATCAGCCTATGTCACTCTGGCGTCTTGGCTGATTCTGCACGCTCTTCCTGGGTGATCTTACCCTCATCCTCATCCTTCCTGACCGCCTAGATGCGGGCATGCCCCGTCTCCACCTCACCACAGTACAATGTCTAACACGTGTGAGAGACTCTTTAGGCGTCAGGCATCACCCTGAGAGCTCTGCACACAGCATCTTATTCCAGCTCCCCCAGCTTTCTTATGCCATAAATACAATTGTTCAAGTTAACTTGCAGCTGAGGAAAACAAGAACAAGCTGATGCATGTTTGAATAAGAAGTTAAACAAAATAACCTTCATAATGCGCCAATCTTGGCGTATAAACCTAAGTTAAATGTTTTGCCTAAGGGCATGGCTGTTTATGACAAAGCCAGGGCTGCTCTCGATTCTCTGCTCATTCTGATTTCCACTCTGCTACCCTGTGGAATGGACACCTGCTATATAAACAAAAATGCAACAACAGCAGAAAACCTCCACCAAGAAACTACAGATCCAGGCAAACCAGACTGAGGAAACAGGGTGGACGTGAGAAAAAGATCTTCTAAAAAAATGATCCAAGCTGGTTAGGGAAAGTGCTAGTAAAAATTTCTATGTGATGACGTCTGAGTTTACAGAGGGTGAAACTCTCTCCCTCTGAACTTCTTAGGATCCATACAATCACATATACAATTTTAAAGTAATAATAAAGTGAGACTTTTCAATACCAACTTTAAGGGACTCATGTTAAAAATCAGTCTTTCCTAGATTGTCTAATTGTGGGCTGGAGTGTTAGTCCATGGGAACATTGAAGAGTCCTGGCTCTCTGATCATATGACATGCTAGACATTAGTTTGACTTTAATTTGAGGATCCTGAAGAACACGTTGGAAAGTCAGAGAAACTCATAATGAGACAGGAGAGAGAAAGATGATGTTTAGGCTCCCTTTTGTTCAATTTTAGAGAATCAAACAGCTCTTGAAGCTGTTAGGAGGAACATATAAAAGGCCGTTTCTCAGTCACTGTGACAAGAACGTATTTAATCTCCAAAACTTCAGAGAAGAGAATTTTCTTCTAAGAGCTCGATGCCTCCTCTGACTCTGGTACTAGGGCATAACTGTGCTCCTTGGTAAGAGGTTAAATGTAATAAAACTAATCAGACATTTTACAAGTGCCTTGACGGTACCAGAGTCGTCTGAAATACACAAAGAAACAACTTAATTGTCTGGATTTATCAACAGGAAAACACTGGATGGTTTTTCTGACAGAATAGTAACTGATTTTACTCTTTTTTTTTCAAATGTCATCCAATATCTTAATTAGAATTGAACTTAAAATATCCAGTTGCTCATATCATAAACCACAAGGTAAAAATTTGATAACTGTGATTAGACATAGATCTTCAAACAGAGAGAAAATATTCATATTCTGGCAAGAAAGCATGCCTTGCTACTGCAGAAAAATAAGAATTTTCTGTTTTTTATACAAATTTGCAAATTTGTTCATGGTACCTATACACTTTTAAAATATCACAGCATAATTTGTATTTTCACAACTATGTTAGGCAAAATGAGCATTAACCTCTATTATCTTTAAGTGGGCTCTGTTTTATAAACTGCCAAAGCTAGTCAGCATCACCTCACAGGCTGGACCAAATCCTGTGACCCCCAGCAGAAGAGAGGCACAGAGCCATTTCCGGAATCCGAGTTTTCTGAGTTCATTCTTTGGGATCATATCTGGTGAAACTGAGAGGGTGTGCTGTGAGTACCATATGTTAAGAATTTGAAAGACGCTCAGGATTAGATCATTCTCTGGCTTTTCTCTTCACAAATGTTGCTGCTTTCACACATCCCTGTGTTTAAGCTAAGCACACCAAAAGTAACCGGTGACATTTTCTTTAAGGTAGAGTTTCTAACCACATCCTTCAATTTGGGGAATCTGACCTTAGTATACCCGTATGGCAACTAACCATATCTCTATCACTGGCTTTCCCATATAAGAGTAATATTCATAACTGTTGCTGTTTAGTTGCTAAGTTGTGTCTGAATCTTCCGTGACCCCATGAACACTAGCCCACCAGGCTCCTCTGTCCACAGGATTCTCCAGGCAAAAATACTGAATGAATACTATTTCCTTCTCCAGGGGATCTTTTGGACCCAGGAATCCAACATATGGTTACTTACCACTGAGCCAGCAGGGAAACCCAATAACAGTCTCTTTATGTGTCTATGTCTAATAATAGTAGTCTCTCTATTTGTCTATGTCTTTCACCAAACTTGGAGATTTTTAATGACAGAGACTGAATGTTACTTATCTTCTAACCCCTGACACCTAAAAAATTAATTTAACACTTAGTTACTGCCTAATAACATTTTGCTTGGAAAAACAATAAATAGATGAAAGACAGAATTCATAAATGAGTATAAATCTGATTGACATAAAGACAAATGTAACTTCAGCTTGGCATGGAAAAATTAGAAACCAAAATATTTTTCAATCTTTCCCTACCAAGAACTTTACACCCTGATATCAAAGACAGTTTAGAAATGTAACATTCATTTATGTTTTCAACTTTCTTTTTTGGGAAATCTATGACTCCACTAGAAATGAATTTTGTTCCTCCAGTTGGTCCCCCTCACCCCATCAAATGGAGGAAATTTCAGGACTTCTCCAACTGTAATCAATTAAATTATGATGAGCAATTAGGGAGATGTGGGTATTAGGAATACAGCTGTAGTCAGAACAAGAAAGTGAAGGATGGGCGTTGGGAGAATCCAGGTCTAAGGTTGGTGTGACGTGGCGTGCCCGCTCAGGTGTGTCTGACTCTGTCACCCCATGGATTGTAGCCCGCCAGGCTCCTCTGTCCATGGGATTTTCCCAGCCAAGCATACTGGTGTAGGTTGCCATTTCCTTCTCCAGGGGAATCTTCCTGACTCTAGGATCAAACTCGCATCTCCTGAGTCTCCTCCAGAGGTGGTCCCTGGGGGCTGCCTCAGCCTCAGGGCAGAGCCAGGCTCTCAGCACGGAGCTAATGCCAGGACCTGCCCCCATATGACACCTCGACCAGCTGTCTGGGTCCTGGAGCTCCTCGTTGGCATGGTCTAGACTGTGAGCTCTGGGATCGTGGTCAGAGTCCTTCAACCTAACTCCCACCCACTTTCCTTTCCCGGGGATGTCAGATCAGGGTCACTGTCTGAAGGCTTCTCTGAGGACTGCAGCCAGTTTCCATTTGTATTTCTCAGAGGCTGGACCCTGGTCCCCAGCAAACCCACACAGTCAGCCTCCGCTCCCTGGAGAAGCCAGCAGGCAAAACCTATCACAGCATCAGGCAAGTAATAATTTAATGGTGTTTGTGGCTAGAAGAAATCGAAACCACTAAAACAACAGTAAAAAAAAAAAATGCAAAAAATAAAAAAGGAAATTCACAAAAGAAGAAACCTGTGCAACCTTACCAGGAATCAAATTAGCATAACTTTGAAATAAACAAACTACCAAAAATTGCAAAGAGAATGCACTGTTGTTTTCCTGTTGTAGATAAGGGAGCTAAGTGCCTGCCTTCAGCTGTTATTCACAGGAGTAAATTGTTCTTGTCACACTGCATCTCACTCTTAGGAGGCAGTAATCACAGAATGGGAAGCGGGCCTTGTGAGAATCTCACAAAAGACGATGAAGGGGTGTCAGCTCCATCTCTGTCTGTCCTCTGCCTGTCTTTTTCTCTCTGTTTCTTTCTGTGTCTCTCTGTCTCTCTCTGACTCTGTGTGTGTGATGGGCAGGGGGGAGGGGTGTCTTTTTCAATTTTTTTCCAACACTATGCCTTTAGACCTACAGTTTAAAAACAAAATATGGGAACAAAAATCTTTGATGGTGGACTGAGAAGGAAAAAAACTACATTTCATTCAGTGTTTGGAATAACCTTGAAATTCATTTAAACAACAACCCTCATTTCTCAAGTCTCATGTAGCCCAATTTTCCACGTGGAAACCAAGCCCAGAGATCCTCCCCTCTGTGAGGAACAGCTACTTCCTTTTCACCAGCTTCGGTGGCAAGAAGGAGCTAATGAGTCTTTCTGAGAATCCTTGCAGATTTAGTGGTAAGAAAACCTGATTTTAAAATAAGGAGGCTTTAACTGATAAAACTCAGATCTATTATTTAAGTAATCCTAAGAGTCTCCAAGCCTCATGTTTCCCCATTTTAAAGTAAGTCTGAGAGACTTAGAGAATGAACTTATGGTTGCCTGGGGGAAAGATGGGGGGAAGGATACTTGGGGAGTTGGGATAGTCATGTACACACTACTGTATTTAAAATGGATAACCACAGGATCTGCTGCAGTGCGCAGGGAACCCTGCTCAGTGTTATGTGGCGGCCTGGATGGGAGGGGAGCTTGGGGGAGAATGGATACATGTGTGTGGATGGCTGAGTCCCTTTGCTGTTCAGCTGAAACTGTCATGAACTTGTTTGTCAATCAGCCATACCCCAAGACTACCCAGGAAGTCTCTCCCTGTAATATGTATTCTAGGACCAGTAAGGTCTAAGAAAAAAGTTTAAAAATGTAAAAAAAAAAAAAAAAAAAAATTAAATTAATAAACTTAGTAAGTCTGAGAAAATAAAAAATACCTTTTTCACAGATATGTGTTGCACTCAAGTGAGACAACTTGCTACCATGTCAAGTATGACAAAATGTCAGTAAAAGAGCATAAATCTGAGATTTTTTCCTCCCAGTTTAAAAGTGGGTGCTTTAAAGCAATATTGCAAGATAATTTTGGAAGTTTCTTGCTTTTCTAAATTTGCAATTATTTATACTAAAGTAATTCAGTGCTTCCCTGGTGGCTCAGATGGTGAAGAATCTGCCTGCAATGCAGGAGACCCAGGTTCTATTCCTGGGTCAGGAAGATCCCCTGGAGAAGGAAATGGCAACCCACTCCAGTATTCTTGCCTGGAGAATCCCACGGACAGAGGAGCCTGACAAGCAATAGTCCATGGGGTCACAAAGAGTCAGACACGGCTGAGTGACTAACACCCACATAATAGAATATAATGATGGATACTGCAAAGCATTCATAGAGAAACTTGACTTTCCTGGGTCCTTAATTTTTTTTTATGTACTATGCAGTTAGTTCTACAGTTTAAAAATGAAACAAAACAAAGAGACAATAAACCTTGATGATGAGCTGAAAAGGAAAGAAATAGTTAACTTTAATTTTTAAAATGTTTCTGTATAAGGAGCTATTGATATCTTTTAAAGTAAAACAAACAAAAAATAAAACATAATCATAATCTTTACTGGATTTTTAAGGACTTTCAAATAAACTAGTTTTGGGGGCAAATTTATGATACCATTCACCCCTGTTACTTATATATTACATATCACATTTATTATAAATGTATGTCCTGGGTATGCAGGTCAATGTATATAATAGGTGACTTAAAAACATTACGGTGATTTAAATTATTACAGTCTGATATTCTTGTATGAACTTTTAAAAATAAATTTGGGCTTTTTTTATTTTAAACGTTATAAAATTCTGTTTGGGCTTTAAATTTGCTTGTTTGAAATATTATTGATTATGACTTCAATTTAATTTAGATCAATTGATTTTCAAATGCAGACATTGGGATGTTAGCCTTGATAACATAAAATTTATCTAATTTAAATATGAAGTTTGAGGTGCTTTCCGATCACGTATTATGAATGTGAGTGTGTGTGTGCTCGTGCATGTGAGGAGGGTGTTCTGAGAATGTTTGCCCTCGTCAGCTCAGGCTGATGAACTGGATGCTTAAACAGCAAACATTTATTCTCACGATCCTGAAGGCTGAGAATCTAAGACCAAGGTGTCAGCAGACCAGATTCAACGACTGGTGAGTATCCTCTTCTGGGCTGGGAGATGACCACATTCTGGCTATGTCTTCACATGACAGAGAGGTCGTGTCTTTCACATCTCTTCTTATAAGAGCATTAAAATGGCAACCCACTCCAGTGTTCTTGCCTGGAGAATCCCAGGGACGGGGGAGCCTGGTGGGCTGCCGTCTATGGGGTCGCACAGAGTCGGACACGACTGAAGCGACTTAGCAGCAGCAGCAGCAGCAGCAAGCCCACTGAGAGGGCTCTACTCTCATGATCAAATTTTCTTCCAAAGGCTCCATCTTCAAACACCATCACATTGGAAGTTAGGGCTTCATCAAATAAATTACACAATTCAGTCCATACCAATACATGTATTTATTTTTGAAAAAAAATGATTATCATTGCTTCTGATTGTCTAAATGTATGGCTTTTCAATTCTAGAAGAATACAATGCTATATGAAATATTACTATGAAATATATTCAAAATGAGAATTTTTACCTTCAAAGCTCTTAAGAGTCCTGGTAATAGTGTTAATGGCTTCCCTTGTGGCTCAACTGGTAAAGAATCTGCCTGCAATGTGGGAGACCTGCGTTCAATCACTGGGTTGGGGAGATCCCCTGGAGGTCACAACTGCCCACTCCAGTATTCTGGCCTGGAGAATTCCCTGAACTGTTTAGTCTATGGAGTCACAAAGAATGAGACAAGACTGAGTGACTTTCAATGGTGTTACTAATAATAGGTTGAATATTTGAACTATGAATATGCTTGCTATTTGGAAATAAAATGTGTTTTTGTGCTCAGTATTTTTAGAAGATAAAGAGGTGTCTACTTTTTTAAGAAGCAATAGGTCATTTGTCTGTTATTGATTCAAAATTGCATTTATAGAAAATGTCTATAATCATAAGAAATAATATTGTAAGATATTATATAATACTAAAATTTACATTTTTCTTTCTTTGTCAGGGTACTTACTTGATGATTTCAATATTATCACTATTAAATCAGTATTATTTTAAACATATTGTGACAGTTATAAATAAAATTTAGAATTTGTACTTTTACTTAGAAAGGACTAATAAAATTAAAAAATACTTTCTTAAAAGAAATTCTACTTTGTGATAAGGGATTCCTTTTATTATTTAAACTCAAAAGCTCAATGCTATCTTTTATTAATAAATGTTAATCCATAAAATTTATATCTACTTAATCATTTTATTTTGTTTATCTGGGAATTATGAAGTATAAATGGTAAAATCAGCAACTTAACAACATTGAAATTGTTATTATATAAGATGCTTGAAGGATGCATTCTAAATAAAAATTCTACCCTTGAAGTTGAAGAGCTAAGCCTACACATAACACCTAAATAGTTTATGAACAAGTTCTGCCAAACGTTCAAGAACAGATAATTCCCAACTTATACAAAATATTCCAGAGAAAACAATGGAAAAATACCCAAATCACTTCCTGAGACCTAAATAACCATGGTATTGTGCCAGAAAATGATAGAAAAAGAAAGAAAACCACAATCTAATGTTAGTCATAGACAGGGTTGTACAATTTTATATATTTTATCAAAATGCATTAAAATTAAAAAGTACTCCATGACCAATTAGTTCTGTGATTCAAGACCATTCAAAGTAGATCATCTGATATTGTAATTTGCTACGCTAAACCTGGGAACAACCTGATCACTTTAGATACAAAAACAAAACAGATAAACATTCAATAATGTTTAATATGTATCACATCTAAGGATTATTTAGGAAATATGACAAAATAATAAATTTAATAATCAAATGAAAGCATAAAAGTTTATGAAAAATTGCATAAAGAACACAGGATAAGGTTATGTCTTTCCAGATACTAAAAAATACATGTACATAATCTGTATGAATTACATATTAATTAATTATAGTGTTAGTGTAGGAATAAAAACAATAGAATGGAAACAGAAAAGTGAAAATCAGAATTAGGGAAATACATTCGAATCTGGCTTGTACTTCTAATAGTTAAAATTGTATTCAGTTGCATTTAACAGAAACCTACTATAAGATTAAATAAATTATGGTTAATAATCAGCACTGAAAACCATGTTTTAGTGACGCCCTCTTCCTCCTGTTACCCTGTTCTTGAAGCATTTCTGTCACACATGGCTAGAAGATATTTGCACCTTCAAATTCACCTTCATGTTCCAAGTAGGAAGAATACGACAGAGCAAAGGCCAAAAGGGGAGTGTTAGTTTGACCTGCAGAAAAATCTTTTGTAGAAATGCCCATTCACTAACTTCTACCAGCATTGCCCAGGTAAAAACTCAGTCACAACTCCCTTCAGCAGAAAAGGAATTCAGGTAAGTGCATGTCTAAGCCTCCCAATATCTACCCTAAAAAGAAGCCAAATGAGAAAGAGGTCTTAGCTGGCTTTCAGGAGTAACAAGAGCGGGGCGGGCAGGGTAGGCGGGCAACCTTCTGACAAACTTAGTGAAGCTCGGCATTCAGATCAATGGGGAACATTTTAAATGATAAATTTTATGAAATTATCTGTTAAGATGTAAAATATATGGCTTCTCTGGTGGTTCAGTGGTAAAGAATCACCTTTTCTAAAGCAAAACACAAACCTAAATCCACAAGGAAAAAGCTTAGGGCAATATATTGCTTCCAATTTTAAAATTGCTCTACAACAAAATATATTATAAAAAAATTTAAAAGTAAAATGGTAGATTGGGGAAATTATTTACAAATAAATATCAAAGAATTCCTGTGCACAATATTTGCAAAACCCTGTATATCTTTATGCGAAAAAAAAAAACCCAGTCAAACAATTAGGCAAAGGAACTGAATAATTGATTCACTAACACGTCGCTAAGAACCCTAGAAAACTAACCAAACTGATCAAATGGACCACACCGTTGTCTAGCACAATGAAACTAGGAGCCATGCCGTGTAGGGCCACCCAAGACAGACAGGTCATGGCAGAGAGTTCTGACAAAATGATGTCCACTGGAGAAGGGAATGGCAAACCACTTCAGTATTCTTGCCTTGAGAATCCCATGAACAGTACGCAAAGGCAAAAAGATAGGATGCTGAAAGATGAACTCCCTAGATCAGTAGGTGCCCAGTATGCTACTGGAGAAGAGTGGAGAAATAACTCCAGAAAGAATGAAGGGATGGAGCCAAAGCTAAAACAATGCCCAGTTGTGGATGTGACTGGTGATGGAAGTAAAGTCTGATGATGTAAAGAGCAATATTGCATAGGAACCTGGAATATTAGGTCCATGAAACAAGGCAAATTGGAAGTGGTCAAACAGGAGATGGCAAGAGTGAACATTGGCATTTTAGCAATCAGCAAACTAAAATGGATGGGAATGGGTGAATTTAACTCAGATGACTATTATATCTACTACTGTGGGCAAGAATCCTTTAGAAGAAATGGAGTAGCTATCAGAGTCAATGAAAGAGTCTGAAACACAGTACTTAGACACAATCTCAGAAATGACAGAATTATCTCTGTTCGTTTCCAAGGCAAACCATTCAATATCACAGTAATCCAAGCCTATGCCCCAACCAGTAATGCTGACGAAGCTGAAGTTGAATGGTTATATGAAGACCTACAAGACCTTCTAGAACTAACACCCAAAACAGATGTCATCTTCATTATAGGGGACTGGAATGCAAAAGCAGGAAATCAAGAGCTACATGGAGTAACAGGCAAACTTGGCATTGGAGTACAGAATGAAGCAAGGCAAAGCTAACAGAGTTTTGCCAAGAGAATGCACTGGTCTTAGCAAATAACCTCTTCCAACAACAAAAGACAAGACTCTACACGTGGACATCACCAGATGGTCAATACTGAAATCAGGTTGATTATATTCTTTGCAGTCAAAAATGGAGAAGCTCTATACAGTCAGCAAAAACAAGACCCGGAGCTGACTGTGGCTCAGATCATGAACACCTTACAACCAAATTCAGACTTAAATTGAAGAAAGCAGGGAAAACCACTAGACCTAAATCAAATCCCTTATGATTATACAGTGGAAGTGACAAATAGATTCAAAGGATTGGATTTGATGGACAGAGTGCCTGAAGAACTATGGACAGAGGTTCGTGACATTGTACAGCAGGCAGTGATCAAGACCATCCCCAAGAAAAAGAAATTCAAGAAGTCAAAACGGTTGTCTGACGAGGACTTACAGATAGCTGAGTAAAGAAGAGAAGCAAAAGTCAAAGGAGAAAAGGAAAGACATACCCATCTGAATGCAGAGTTCCAAAGAATAGCAAGGAGAGATAAGAAAGCCTTCCTCAGTGATCAGTGCAAAGAAATAGAGGAAAACAATAGAATTGGAAAGACTAGAGATCTCTTCAAGAAAATAAGAGATACCAAGGGAATATTTCATGCAAAGATGGGCTCAATAAAGGACAGAAATGGTTTGGACCTGACATAAGCAGAAGATATTAAGAAGAGGTGGCAAGAAAAAACAGAAGAACTATACAAAAAAGATCTTCATGATACAGATAATCATGATGGTGTAATCACTCAACTGAAGCCAGACATCCTGGAATGCAAAGTCAAGGGGGCCTTAGGAAGCATCACTATGAACAAAGCTAGTGGAGGTGATGGACTTCCAGTTGATCTATTTCAAATCCTGAAAGATGATGCTGTGAAAGTGCTGCACTCAATATGCCAGCAAACTTGGAAACATCAGCAGTGGCCACAGGACTGGAAAAGGTCAGTTTTCATTCCAATCCCAAAGAAGGCAATGCCAAAGAATGCTCAAACTACCACACAATTGCACTTATCTCACACACTAGTAAAGTAATGCTCAAAATTCTCCAAGCCAGACTTCAACAGTATGTGAACCATGAACTTCCAGATGTTTGAGGTGGATTTGGAAAAGGCAGAGGAACCAGAACAAATTGCCAACATTTGCTGGATCATTGATAAAGCAAGAGAGTTCCAGAGAAACATATACTTTTGCTTTATTGACTATGCCAAAGCCTTTAACTGTGTGGATCACAACAAAATGTGGAAAATTCTTCAAGAGATGGGAATATCAGACCACCTGACCTGCCTCCTGAGAAATCTGTATGCAGGTCAAGAAGCAACAGTTAGAACTGGACATGGAACAACAGACTGGTTCCAAATCAGGAAAGAGTACATCAAGGCTGTATATTGTCATCCTGCTTATTTAACTTATATGCAGAGTACATCATGCAAGATGCTCAGCTGGATGAAACACAAGCGGAATCAAGGTTGCCAGGAGAAATAGCAATAACATCAGATATGCTGATGACACCACCCGTATGGCAAAAAGCGAAGAACTAAAGAGCTTCTTGATGAATGTGAAAGAGGAGAGTGAAAAGATTGGCTTAAGGCTTAACATTCAGAAAACTAAGATCATGGTATCTGGTCCCATCACTTTGTGGCAAACAGATGAGGAAACAATGGAAACAGTGCCAGACTTTATTTTTGAGGGCTCACTGCAGATGATGACTGCAGCCATGAAATTAAAAGACGCTTGCTCCTTGGAAGAAAAATTATGACCAACCTAGACAGCATATTAAAAAGCAGAGACATTACTTTACCAACAAAGGTCCGTCTAGTCAAGGCTATGGTTTTTCCAGTGGTCACGTATGGATGTGAGAGTTGGACTATAAAGAAAACTGAGTGCTGAAGAATTGATGCTTTTGAACTGTGGTGTTGGAGAAGACTCTTCAGAGTCCCTTGGACTGCAAGGAGATCCAACCAGTCCATCTTAAAGGAAATCAGCCCTGAATATTCATTGGAAAGACTGATGCTGAAGCTGAAACTCTAATATTTGACCACCTGATGCGAAGAACTGACTCATTGGAAAAGACCCTGATGCTGGGAAAGATTGAAGGCAGGAGAAGGGGATGACAGAGGATGAGATGGTGAATGGTACCACCTGCACGATGGACACTGGGAGTTGGTGATGGACAGAGAAGCCTCGTGTTTCAGTCCATGGGATTGCAAAGAGTCGGACATGGCTGAGAGACTGAACTGAACTGAAAAACCTTAGAAAAAGATGCTCAATGGTAGTAATAATCAGGAAAATGAAAAGTAAATAGTGGAATATAATTTTTCTTAACTGCCAGATTAGAAAAGATGAGAAGCTTGAAGATAAAAAAAAAATTTTGTGACAATGTGATACATTCTTTTAAATGTTACATATCTTTTACTGGGAAATTTTTCTTAGCCTATTAAAAGTTTCCCAAAGCAGCATATTATTCACATATCATGCAAAGATTCAAAAATTTTCAAAACTTTATACCTATTTGGGAAAATATATTTGCACAGATATGAAAGATGTTTATAATAAGGTACTTGTATGAATGACTGAAGCAGGAAAGTTGTAAGTTATCTGAATTTCTACCAAGCAAAACGTACATATCTAACATATATGACATTCTACACATAGAAATAGAAACAATCTCTACAACAAATTATTGGTTAAGTGAAAAAAAGCAAGAAGCAATACAATATCACTTATATTTAAAAAGCAAAATATGATATATTATACAGACAGATACTTGAATGATTGAGAGATACAGAAATATCTGTTGTTATGTAGAAGTATTTATATTTGAAGGATTATAATTCATCATGACAATGGTGGCTCTTTTCAGGAAGAAGACTGAGATAAGAGTACATGATTGAGAACCATTCTCAATCATTGAAAAAAGACTACTGAGCCTTTTTTGAGTGAAAATACATCTACTTGTACATGGAAGCAAGGTTAGAAAAAAATGTAAGAGAAGGGAGCACGAACACAAAATAATTTTATAGACACCATTTTCTCTGGCACTTTCATAATGATAGAGCAAAAAGTGAATACCAATTTACAATTTGTATTCACACATTTGAGACCATCACCACCACAGAGCTATGAAATTAAACCCCAGACACATGAGCAGAAAGGTGGGTATTAAGCAAGACGACTTTGTTCTTAAAATCAAGCTATATCAAACACCAGAGTGGCAAGACCTTTTCTACTTGTTTTTTTAGAAAAAAAACAAACTTTTTTCTCCCACACTATAAATGTCCATATGCTTTGAGAATCAAACAAAAACAAAAGCAAACAACTTGGATCATGGACCTGCGAATCAAAGCTGTTCCAGAAATGGCGTCACCATACAGATCTGTAATGTCTGTTTTACTGAACCAGCGTGGACGCACTGGAATCCCAGCTTTAACCAAGGACAGCTTCAGCCGATGTAACTTGAGGCATCCAGGCAAATAAGAAACACAGAAGAAAACCCATATGCTAAGTTTTCTTAGGATCATTAAAAGGGTGAGAATGATGTTTAAAATTCTGTTAAACCTCACCTGACATTGTGAACGCTGGAGTAACAGGGAAAATCGATCATGGCCAGCACTGAAGAAAATTTAAATATTGTTAGCATATGTGTTAACTAAGCAGAATTTTGCAACATTTCCTTAGTTACTCTAACTTGATGATAGAAAGGTTAATTTTTTAAACATTTCCACAACACAGGTTAAACTTGATCATATATTCAAGTTAAAACTTCTTGGAGTTTCAGAACAGGTCACAAAATTATGGAAAATTCAAAAAGAAGTGACATCAGTCAATGTTTAAAAGGTATGTGCCTCAGGCCAAGGTTGGACCACTCCTCAGAGCCCTGTTAGACATAAATGTCTCATCTCTTCAGAGTTCACATGGCTTAGTTCTTGTTCAGCATCTATAGCATTTTGTTGATTGACCAGAATCTGAAGGTTGACTTCATTTCTCCCACTTGTTAGCTGTAATCAACCCAAATAAATTATCTGGAGAAAAGAAAACCCATAAAAGTTGTAACATAGGAAGAGACGTATTAAAATAGGTTGCTGCACAAGAATTTCCCAGTAGTTCTTGCGTTCTGTAGTGGAGGCAGACTGGGGTGTCTCAGTGATGCTCAGCTATAGAAGAGCAACCGAAGCTTCTGCTAGAGTAATCATTGTCAAAAGGTAACTCCCTCTTCTCTGTCCTTTTTCCTCTGCCTCTAGCTGAATCATTCTATGTAGTCTGCTCTGTCATTCTATAGAGTGTTGCTTTTCCAATATATTTGTTCAGACATGTTGAGATTGCTGGAGAATTCCAAAATGCTCTAAGGAGTAGACAGAGGAGATTCAGAATGCTTCCCAAATCTTATTAGACATTACGGCTCTGTCATAGTGATTTCTCATAAGGTAATTATTTACTTCCTGGAATTTTTATCAGTTTCATTGAAATATCATTGACATACAATATTATGTTAGTTTCGGGTATACTACATAGTGATTAGACATTTACATACTTTATGAATGATCACCACAATAAGTAGCAACCATCTGTCCCCATGAAGTTGTTACAGTATTATTGACCATATTCCTTATGCTGTATAATCCATCCCTGTGGCTTATTTATTTCATAACTAGAAGTTTGTACCTCTTGGAATTTTAAAATCTGTGTGCATCTTAATCATTTGTAGATGCTCAAAGAATCATCAAGAAGCTTGTCCATGATATAGCCTCAAGTGTGACTCAAACATTCCTCATAGAGACAAAGGTTTGCTCTCAGATGCAGGAGTTGGTATTATGGGCTATGGTCACAGTGTAAGTGGAATCACTTCATGGCAAATATAAGGGGAGAAAATGGAAACAGTAACAGATTTTATTTTCTTGGGCTCCAAAATCATTGTGAACAATGACTGTAGCCAGGAAATTAAAAGAGCCTTGCTCCTTGGAAGAAAAGCTATGACAAACCTAGACAGAGTATTGAAAAGCAGACATACTCTGCCAACAAAGGTCAGTATAGTAAAAGCTTTGGTTTTTCCAGTAGTCACATATGGAGGTGAGAGTTGGGGAGCTGGGCAATAAAGAAGGCTGAGCAATGAAAAATTGATGTTTTCAAATTGTGGTGTTGGAGAAGACTCCTGAGAGTCCCTTGGACTGCAAGGAGATCAAACCAGTCCATCCTAAAGGAAATCAACTCTTAATATTCTTTGGAAGGACTGATTCTGAAGCTGAAGTTTGGTTTCCTGATGCAAAGAGCCAACTTAGAAAAGACCCTGATGCTGAGAAAGATTGAGGGCTCGAGGAGAAAGGGATGACAGATGATGAGATATTTGGATGGCATCACCGACTCAATGGACATGAGTCTGAGAAAACCCTGGTGGATGATGAAAAACAGGAAAACCTGGTGTGCTGCAGTCCATGCGGTCACAAAGAGTCAGACAGGACTTAGCCACTGACCAGCAACATTTCCAGCTTCAGCATGGATATAATCTCCTGCAGTAGCATTTGGCACCATGCTTTCACCTACTGGTAGATCAGAAGGTCAAAACTCCCATCTCAACATTTATTTGTACTGAGTTCATAGTGATTTTGTTTTTCCTTCATTGTCTCTTCTAGAACTTCTTAACTGCCAGTATTAAGATAATAGGAGTACACTGGGAAATTGACAGACATACTTTTGGAATAATGAGCTCTGACGTCTGTGCTGGTTGGAGAATAAATCCCTCCTTCCCTCCTTCCTGTTTATGGTCTCATGCTCAAATGCCATTCCAAATGAAGCTCCTGAAAAGTTTGGTTGTCATCACTACAGGTGCATATGATACTGATCAGCTTCAAAATTTGTCTTGTATAGCTCATTTGAAATTGAACAAAATGCATCCTAAAAAGTTGATGTCTTAAATAACTTATCCAAGCTAGTATGTATATCACTATGACTTTTAATAATATGACAAATATAATAAAGATGGGCTTCCCTGGTGATGCTAGTGGTAAAGAACGCACCTGCCAATGCAGGAAATCCAAGACAAGAATTCTATCCCTTCGTCGGGAAGGTCCCCTGGAAGAGGGCATGACAACCCACTCCAGTATTCTTGCCTGGGAGAATGCCCATGGCCAGAGGAGCTTGGTAGGCTGCAGTCCATGGGGTCTCAAAGAGTCGGACACAACTGAAGCGACCTAGCACACACACAAACATAATAAAGACAAATCCAAAAGTTAAGGAGAACAATGAATATTTAGCCAAAGTGAAAAAGACAAAAGTCAGTGAACACATAATTAGACATCACTTTTTCTTTGTCTCAGGGTAATATCACAATAGAAATAATAAAAGTGGGATGTGTTTAGACAAAAGTATATACTACTTTTCTTTAATGGAGTTTGGCTGGAATTTAATAAAAATTACTCAATGCTGTCATATTGTACTTTAAGAAGTAGTCTAATAAGACACTTACTAGTCAATTTCATGATCTTGAGAATAATGAAATTGAAGAGGATTCACCCATGAAGTAAGATCATTGTCAATACAGCTTGTCTTCTAATTAGCAAATCAGTCCTAAGTGGTATTTCAGCATCAAATGAGCTTCTTATGGCTTATTTATCTTGGCCTTCCTGCATAATTAATCAACTTCATGATAATAGGAAACAATTAGAATGTTAATCTACTTTAAAAGATAATTTAATGTGTTTTTCCTAATTTATGCTATTCCATCGTGTTGAAAGCAAAGATACCGTAAGTTGAAAAATACTTCCTTGGCATATGGGGAGATCACGGGTAATATACGGTCTTTATACTCCTTTCACACAAAAGGGGCTCGCTGAAGAAGCAAAGGGACGCCAGGACCCGCTCTGTCCCTGTTACTCTGAGCAGGACCTTCGTGCAAATGTACTCACGACCTGAGCATCCAAGCCTCTCATGTACCAAGGTTATGTTACTGAATATACTTGGGGAGCTACAAATATAATTGTGTTCTACTTCAAATTTTGTTAAATATCCAAATAACATCTTGTCAGAAGTCACTAATATATTAAAAATAGGAAAATGTGTTATTTATTTGCAGACCAGCAGATCAATAACATAGAAAGGTAGTCAGATCAATGATATCTCTTTCCTAAAAAGAAAAAAAAAAATGTCCTATTCCATCTTCCCCCTGTGGTTTATTCGTCAACTCTCTCTGCCTCAGGCCACATCAACAAACTCTATGGCAGGGGTTACTTAATCTATAGTTGTTGTTTAGTTGCTCAGTCATGCCCAACTCTTTGTGACCCCATGGACTGTAGCCCACCAGCCTCCTCTGTCCGTGGGATTCTCCAGGCAAGAATACTGGAGTGGGTTGCCCTTTCCTCCTCCAGGAGAGCTTCCCAATCCAAGGATCCAACCAACGTTTCACACATTGGCAGGTGGACCTTTTACCACTAAGTCACCAGGGAAGCCCACATAATTCTATAGAGAAAAGAAAAAAATCAACTACTGTTCTGCGTTTGCTCTTCTCTGATTCTCTGGGACTTACACTGGGACCCTTTGTTCTTTCATCTAACCATTTCCTAATCATTCATCAACCCCTGCCACTGAGAAATGGCATTGGATAGTCTCTGAGGAAACAAAGTTTTCTGAGGTCCAGACTTACTTTACTCAAATCAAATCAAGCATCTGAATCAATCCTGTAATCTCTCTAAGTGCCTGTTGAAATTATATACACAGCAACTGAGCATTGCCTATACAGATTGCTCTTGGACCCTTTAAGATTTCAAATGACATTCAAAAAGCATATTCCCAGGTGAGCTGGCAAAAACAATTTGGGTTTGGAAATCAGTAACTTTGTGTTTCATGTCTTCTGATCAGAACAGTACTTATTACTTGCACAGAAGCACGCCTTGGGGCATGCTGGTTTATAGTAAAATGACAAGTGATCTCCAAATGTATTTTGGAAATCATTCATTTACATGCAGCAGAGATGCTAAATAAAATTTATTTAAAAAGTAAAGGTCATCTATTTGCTCCCACAACTGGAAAGGTAACAGTGTTCTCGGGCACAGCTTGATCCAGGACTCAGGTCCTGAGAACCCAGGTCATGACTGGGTCCTCCTGTAGCCTCATCCTGGGGATTTAAATGACTCAGCTTCTCCCCACTGGGCAGAAGTGCTTAGAAGCCCCATGGTGTCCTTCCTGATCAAGGCCCTCCTAGAACTAATTGTGATCCAAAGAAAATGAGATACTCTGATTGTTTTAAACCAAAAAGGCATGAACAGATCAGGGGAGAGTTGGTTACCAAAGGAAATGTGGGGCTCCCCCCCCCCCAGGAAAGATGGGAAGTCAGATTGGAGGAGTAATAAAAACACGTGTCTATTACACAGGATACATGGCAGTCCTTTTATTAGAGCGCAAACCACACTGTCACGTGATTCTCTAGTGATATATCTTTTCTGCTAGAAGCTGGTCTATCGGAGGAGAGGACTGTCTCACTAAAATGGAGCAGGACCCTATGGTCCTTGACGCTACCCCCCATGTTGTCTGCCTGCCTCTTGTCTGTAGAGAAACTTTAGCCAAAGAATAAGTTTAATCAAAAAAAAAAAAATAAGTTTAATCAGAGAAGTGTGAACATGCAGAAACAGAGGAAATGAGTCAAAGAAGACCAAATAATAATAATAATACAGTCTTTAAGCACAGTCAAGCACCTTTAGCTCCTTCTCAAGGGCTAATGCCAGTATTCTGAACCATATCCCGTGAGCTGTCTTATACTGAAACCCGCACCAGGTGGAAGAAGTTAAAGACACAATGGCCAGACTGTAGCCACGACATAGTCCAATTCCGAGAACTGGCCGCAAGGAAATGGAAACAGACTGAACCTGGAACTGAAAACTAACTGTACCGGAAACCATCAAGATGATGCTGGTCAGACCACTGGTAACAAATCTGAAGATGAGGGCCGGAGCCGACTGAGGAGCTCGGCACGGAGCCCCGCCCTCTGTCTGTAAAACCTCTTGCCCCTTAATTGTCAAGGGAGGAGTCAGTCTTCCGACTGGTGGCTGCCCTCCCCCACCCCACCCCCAGTTGCTGGCCTCTGAAATAAACTTCCTTCCCACCAACCTGGCCTCTTAAATGGCTTTTGAGCATCAAGCAGCCAGACCCCCATTTGGTTACATAACTTTGATCTCGCTCTGCTTTGAGGATGGTGCTTGATGGTGAGTGAGAATGAAATGCTCATTTACTAAATGAATAGATGGATGGGTGAAAGAGATAGTGAATGAACAAGTGTCACACACCCAGAGCTTGGATGAGGAATTTTGTAAAAAAAAATAAAGAACTATAGGAAAATAAAGACTGCATTTAGAAAAATAATAAGAACCCATTGGGTAGGGTTTCTCTTAGCCCAACTTGTGTTTCTTCAAATACATCCAGCCTGAAGGCTGTCAGGGCCATCCTCTAGCTCTGTAAAGATGGTCCCAGGGCTTTAGGGAAACACAGGTGAAAATAGAGTTAACTTAGTCACAGAATTATTGGCCTTAAAACATACTGCACAGCCCTGGAGTCACGTAAAAATTGGATTAAATCTCTCTCAAGATCGCTCAGTGGTAAAGAATCTGCCTACCAATGCAGGAGACGCAAGAGATGTCAGCTCAATCCGTGGGTCTAAAGATTCCCAGAAGTAGGAAATGGCAAGTTACTCCAGTATTCTTGCCTAGAAAATTCCATGGACAGAGGAGCCTGGTGGGCTGTAGTCCACAGGTTCACAACTGACTTTCAGTTTGTTCTTCCTTTAAATTTTCTAATCAAATATTATTTAGAATAAGCTGGGCTTCCCGTGTGGCTCAGCTGGTAAAAAATCCGCCTGCAATGTGGTAGACCTGGCTTTGATCCCTGGGTTGGGAAGTTACCCTGGAGAAGGGGAAGGGTACCCACTCCAGTATTTTGGCCTGGAGAATCCCATTGGGTCGCAAAGAGTCAGACACAACTGAGTGACTTTCACTTTCACTACACATAACTCCAGACTGTGGCTTTGGGGTGAACATAAATTTGAGCATGGACCCTGTTTTTTCAATGGAGCCTTTTGAAGCTGAAGAATTATCTTTGTCAATTGGAGGTATAACGTGGTAAAATAATAAAACTGTCAACGGCTGTATTGAGAAATATGAAAGAAAATGGGTGACTCAAGAACTTCCCCGAGCCCCTTTGTTTATGCACGAGGGGGCCCTTTGTCTGAGTCACACCCTGCAGGTGTCCCTCGCCACCCACGTCCAGGTGCTTCACGGCCACTTCTGTCGTCATTCTGCACCCCGAGGAGACAGACCAACCAGAGGGGCTGCCGTGGCGTGTTGCCAGTGCTCGCTGCAACAAAGCCGAGGAGACAGCGGAGGAGAAAACGGCCACAGCCGTGCAAACGGGAAGGGAGATCACTGTGAACACAGGCCAGGGAGACGACCGACAGAAAGCACGGAACTTAAATGATAACGGGGAAACTGAGAGTTTTTATGCTATCATACCGAGAGTTCCGATCGGTGAAAAAGATGAATTCAGTACGGATGGTGCAGGACACAAGCACAGTCACTGAAAGGGGGCCAGAAGGTTATCAAGGGGAGGATGTTGCAGAACAGCTCAGTCTAGAGACTTCTATCTTGGTTTTGCCTGGCAAGTGGCCTCCCCAATTTCTCAGCTAAGAAAGATTCAGCGTTTAAGTCAGAAGGACACTAAGTCATCTTTTGAGATTATTCCATCTGTAATTTCATGTCCCTCCCACGTGGAAGCTGAGTCTGTCTGTTACTCAGGTCAATGAAACAAATGTGGGAGAAGGACACCGAATGCGTTCCAAGCTGTCCTTTAAGGGGGCTGACAGCTTCTGTTCCATCCCCTTTGGAACACCGGCATTTGGGGAGCCACGATCCACCCTGCGGGATGGCTCAGCCCCTCTGCTAGGTAAGGCACCTAGTGGCCACGGAGCACACTGAAGTTCTCCATTATAAAATAATAACATCTGAATGCTTAACTCTCAGCACATTTGTGAAAGGCAGAACAGCATGTCCTACAAACAAAGGACACACCAGTGAGGCAAAGAAGAATTTGAGCAATCTGATAGGTTCTTAAAGGAAGTGTACTCAGCACCTTCCACGAGAAACTCAAGCAAAAGCACCTGTAAAACAAAGACGTGTGTGTGTGCTTGTGTGTTCAGTCATGTCCAATTCTTTGCAACCCCTTGGACTGCAGCAAACCAGGCCCTTCTGTCCATGGAATTCTGCAGGCAAGAATACTGGAGTGGGTATTTCCCCATTTCCTACTCCAAGGGACTTTAAAAAAGGCTGAGCACTGAACAACTGATGCTTTCCAAATGCGGTGTTGGAGAAGACTGTTGAGAGTCCCTTGGACTGCAAGGAAATCAAACCAGTCAATCCTAAAGGAAATCAACTCTGAATTTTCATTGGAAGGACTGATGCTGAAGCTGAAGCTCCAATACTTTGGCCATCTGATCTGAATAGCCAACTCACTGGGAAAGACCTTGATGCTGGGAAAGATTGAAGGCAGGAAGAGAAGGGGACAACAGAGGATGAGATGGTTGGATGGCAACACCAACTCTGTAGACATGAGTTTGAGCAAACTTCAGAAGATAGTGGAGGGGTCACAATGAGTCAGACACGACTTAGCGACTGAACAACAACAAATGTATATAGATAACCGATTCACTTTGCCGTCCACCTGAAACTAACACAACAATGTACATCAACTATACAGCAATAAAATTTTTACTTAAAAAAGCTCTCTGGTATCTTTAAAAGCTGCAACTTTTAAAATTGTATTGATATTGTTGCTGATGCAGTAGCAGTGATGGCTTGCTGCTACCTACTGCCTACTGTATCCCATTTATAAGTGGCAGATTGTATATATACTAGGTTAAGTGATTTTGCCAATTTACGCATTTAATGAATGAAACAGTAAATAGCTTAGAAGGCTGTGTGGAAATGACCTTCACTGCCATTGCCACTAACTGTGCATTCAACTCAGCTTGAGAGTCTCAGCCAACCTAACTGTTTTAGAATCTACACCCTGCAATCAAATGGACCAGAGGCATTACATCTTCTAGTGATTTTGCAAGAAAGTATTTTAGCGAGTAGATCAGGAAGCAAGTGCTCTCCTTTGCGGCCGTGTGGGGTTAACACAGTCCCCTGATCTGAACATGTTCCTCTTGCCATTTAATGTACAGAAATATGATTACAATAACAGTGAATGGCTGGGCTCAGCGATAGCCTTTCTATCCTCACGTACGCTTAATCCTTAGTTAAAGTGATTCTAATTTTTTTCCTAGTAATGACATTAGTACATAAAAGCATTTAGGCCTGATTAGTGAACATCTTCCCATCATTTAGGGAAGAGGTGTAATTACATTCCACCCTCACTCCTGCCATTTAGGAAATTGCGAACACAGTTCATTAAAGGGCATTCTCATCAAGTGACTCAATTTCCATCCCAACGGTTATTCCCAGCGAAGGCAGTCTCCAATGTAGGTTTACTGAGGAAATCGACATATCCATTATTGCTCAGTCAAGCCACTATTCATATCACATTCACCAGAAATTGGCCCAGAGAATACTAAATCTCTACGGTGAAGAATCGCTCATTTTTGTTTGTTTGTTTCTTTTTGATGGTAGCCATTCTCACTTATATATAGTATGCCTTTTATTTTGTAAAGCAGTGATCTAACACTTGGTGTGTGAGTGCATAGATGTGAACTACATACAGGGTGAACAGGAAGTGATGAGAGATAGAGACAGATAAGTAAAAAAGAGAGTGCGCGATATGAAGGGAAATGGAGGGAACTATGTCCGCTGTACATCTGGTGATTGAGACAAGGAAGCACATACAAGGACGCTCACAGACCCATTTTGTAAATTTACCTCATTGAAGTATAGTTGGTTTATGATGTTACATTAGCTTCTGGTGTGTTCATTTGTACATACAAATAATAGCTTGCATCTGCTAATCCTAAACTCCCTATCCACCCCTCTCCCAATCCCCTACCCCTTGGCAACAATATTCTGTTCTCTGCATCTGTGAGTCTGTTTCTGTTCCATGGATAAGCTCACTTGTGTCATATTTTAGATTCCACATATAAGTCAGGCATGCTAAGTCACTTCAGTCGTGTCCGACTCTTTGCAACCCTGTGGACTGTAGCCCGCCAGGCTCCTCTGTCCATGGGGATTCTCCAGGAAAGAATACCAGAGTTGGCTGCCATTTCCTTCTCCAGGGGATCTTCCTGACCCAGGGATCAAACCCACATCTCTTATGTATCCTGAATTGGCAGGCAGGCTCTTTACCAGTGGTGCCACCTGGGAAGTACATATAAGTGATATCCTTCGGTATTTCTCTTTCTGACTTACATCACTTCATATGATAAACTCTATGTCCCTGCATGGTGTCACAAATGGCATCATTTCATTCTTTTTTATGGCTGAGCAGTATTCCATTGCATCCATGTATCACATAGTCTTCATCCATTTGTCTGTTGATGGATATTTACATTGCTTTTGTGTTTTGGCTATTGTAAACAGTGCTACAGTGAACATAAGGGTGCATGTATTTTTCCGAAGTATAGCTTTTTCCAGATATAGGCCCAGGAGTGGGATTTTTGGATCAAGAAGCAATTCTATTTTTAGTTTTTTGAGGAACTTTCATACTGTTCTCCATAGCGGCTGCCCCAATTTACATCCTTACCAACAGTGTAAGAGAGTTCTTTGGTTCTTTTTTCTCCACAGCCTCTCCAGCATTTGTTATTTTTAGACTTTTAAATGATGGCCATTCTGACAGGTGTGAGGTGGTACCTCGCTGGAGTTTTAATTTGAATTTCTCCAATGATTAGCAATGTTCAGCATCTTTTCATGCACAGCACAATTTAAAAAATAAGGTTCTGGAACTTACATTTTTATTAATAGGGAACAATCATTTTAAAATATGTATGCACTGTAAAAAACAAATTTGACCTGTAACAATGTAGTATATCGCAAAAATATATCCATAGTGAAATATAAAATTATCAAAAAAGAAGAATGAATAGACAATAATATAATTTTAAATCATCTGGATGACTATTCTCTATCCAAACTCTATCAGATATTTTCATTGTTCTAGATCCAATTTGTGTTTATGAATTCTTTGGATCCTCTTGTAAAGAGAGGAGAACTGTAATACAATTGATTTAAGCCAACTGAAAGTCAAATAATGTCTTGGCACGGTGTGCTGATCCTATTTCTCTGAAGTTCATGGAGAAATAAGTGGCAGAATTCAGTCATCACACAAAGAACATGGCTCTATGCCCAGAGGCAATTTTGGAAGAGAAAATTTATTTCAGCATCTCTCACATTAGATACATTTGTTAATTTAGTTGTTGGGTTCTTCTAAAATTTACTGTGCTTTCCTAATCATATAAGTTTAAGAAGTTTCTTTCTCCATTTATAGTAACATTTAATTATGATTATAATAAAACATGGGCTTCCCACGTGGCACTAGTGGTAAAGAACATGCCTGACAATGCAGGAGATGTGAGAGATGTGGGCTCGATCCCTGGCCTGGGACGATCCCCTGGAGGAGGGCATGGCTATCCATCCCAGTATTCTTGCCTGGAGAGTCCCATGGACAGAGGAGCCTGGCAGGCTCCAGTCCATAGGTTTGCACAGAGTCAGACGTGACTGAAGTGACTTAGCACAAATGCATGCATCATAAAACATGCCTGCACTGGGTGTCAATGAGGCCAGTTCCCGTAAAATGGATGCATGGTTTATTTTGTAACAGTACAACTAAGGAAAAGCAAACTCACTAAAAATGAACTGAAAGACAGCCAGTGAGTTAAGTGCCTAATTATTTCATTTACACTTCACTCTATGAGAGAGCTGAAGCTTAAAGAGGTTGTGTCGGATGGGTCCACTGTCAACTTGGTTAAGCTGGGTTAGAAAAGGCTGAAAACATACTTAGACGAGATTAGGGAGGTGGAATTCTTTGGTCACAGAGTTTACTATTTTTGATGTAGTGTATTATCTAAATGATAAAAATGGGAGTTTGCTAATATATTATAATGTGTGTCTCTCAAAGATGGAAAGCATCAGTTCTCCTGAACACATTTGGGGAGGGGAGGGGAGAGAGTGGCTTATGACGGTGGCTGTGGGTGGTGCGTGGTTGGTTAGAGGAGTCTGTGGAGGAAAGAAGAGTGTGGAATCTGTATCCACTGCAACCAAACCTCCTATTCTTCATACTGACAATGGGACTGGAAACAGGACAGGAAGATGGGAAAAGGAGGAAGTTGCTTCTATTGCTTTCGCTGCTGTGGGAAAGAATGCCACAATTACTAGTAAGCCAGTGCACAACTGTTATAAACACTATAATTGAAGAGGAAGTCATGGACTATAGAATCATAGGAAAGAAACAAGACCCACTGAGTGAATTAGGGAAGGCTTTCTGCAAAGAATTGGGATCTATCAAGACTTTTTCAAGGATGGTGGTTGCAGGGAACTAAGGGATGGGGGAAATGGAGCTGTATTTTGAGTGATGGGTCATTTAAAATGTTAAAGCATACAAACTTTCCAGCATTTTATGTCATTTCTGACTCTGTGCACAGCTATTTTGTTATTATTTTCTCTATATGTATCTCATTACTCAAGTAACGCTTCTCCTTAACTAGAGCATCACACTTTACACACATAAATGCACTGTTACCAACTTTAACCTAGAAATTAAACAGGTGCAAATTATTAGCAACATATCTATTCCATTCATAGGGAGGTCATTTGACACTTAAAATATAGTAAGATCATTTGCATTTGATGAAAGAGAAATGTAGTTATTTTACAAACCTCCTAAGGTAAGTGGAGTGTCTGGTGTCAAGCAAGGATTCCTTATTTCTACTTATAAAAAACACCCCGGCATTCTCTGTGTCACCTTCCTTCTGATGCCTTTATCCACTTGCTAGCAAAACTATGCCTCTCAACTCTAGTGAAGCAATGAAATCCCATATACTAAGAGAGGATTATAGTTTTATGGCTAAAGAATCTTCCCTGCTTCAGTGTGCTATTTACTTGCAGCTTAAATCCCTAACACTACTAGCTTTGATCAGTGACATTTGTAGGACTGGTGAGGTGTTTAGTTAAAAGAAATTGTTTGCTTTATCAAGTGTTCAAGCAGTTTTAGTGTCAACATTTTTGAGGATACTATAATATACTCTACTGGAAAGTTATTTGGGTTTATCATTCTAATATGACTCAGGGCTATAAAATTATATAAATCCAGTTTTAAGAAACAAATCAGTTTGCATGTACAATGAGTCTTACTTAGCTCAAAGAGGTCAGATAGAGAAGATAGATACTTAACCAATCATGCCATTACAACACAAAACCTTTTTAAAAAAATGTTTCTGCTTTTGGAATGACTCAACTGAGTCCTTGGGCTTCCCAGGTGGTGCTAGTGGTAAAAAACTCACCTGCCAATGCAGGAGACATAAGAAATGTGGGTCTGATCCCTGTTTCAGGAGGATCCCTTGAAAGAGGGCATGGCAACCCACTCCAGTATTTTTGCCTGAAAAATTCTGTAGGCAGAGGAGCCTGGTGGGTTACAGTCCATGGGGCAAAGAGGCAGATACCACTGGTCAACACATTTAAGTCATCATTCAGTCACTAAGCTCTGTCTGACTCTTTGCAACCACATGGACTACAGCACACCAGGCTTCTCTGTCCTTCACTATCTCCCAGAGTTTGCTCAAACTCATGTCTCTTGAGTCAGTAATGCCATCCAATCATCTCATCCTCTGTCATGCCCTTCTCCCGCCTTCAATCTTTCTCAGCATCAGGGTTTTTTCTAATGAGTCAACTCTTCGCATCAGGTGGCCTAAGTATTGGAGCTTCAGTTTCAGCATCAGTTCTTCCAATGAATAGTCAGGATTGATTTCCTTTAGGATTGACTGGATTGATCTCCTTGTAATCCATGGGACTCTCAAGAGTCTTCTCCAACACCACAGTTCAAAAGCAACTCTTCAGTGCTCAGTCTTTATTGTTCAACCTTCACATCTGTACATGACTACTGGAAAACCTACAGCTTTGACTATAGGGACCTTTGTTGGCAAAATAACGTCTCTGCTTTTTAATATGCTGTCTAGGTTTGTCATTACTTTATTCTAAGGAGCAAGTGTCTTTTAATTTCATGGCTGCAGTCACCGTCTGCAGTGATTTTGGAAACCAAGATAATAAAATCTGTCACTATTTCCATTGCTTCCCCATCTATTTGCCATGAAGTGATGGGACTGGATGCCATGATCTTAGTTTTTTTATTGAAGCCAGCTTTTTCCACTTTATTTATAAAAGAGACTCCAGAGAGCTCCCTTGCCCCTTCTGCCACATAAGGTTACATCAAAAAGATGGAGTTTATGAACCAGAAAGTGAGTTCTCACCAGAAACCAGATCTGCTGGCCCCTAGATCCTATACTCACAGCCTCTAGAGCTGTGAGAAATAAATTTTCATTTGTAATCCGTGCAGTCGGTGGACTGAAGGAAGCATGCTCCCGGAAGTAAAATTCTTCAGCAGTTTACCATTTTAAATTGGTTTCCCTAAAACATAAGCATCTGACAGGGCAAACGGTGCTGCAAATCAACCCACATCAATATTTACTGAGTAAATGCTTCACACAAGAGTTTTCTCATTGAGCTTATCAAGCAGTAAAATGTATCACATCATAAAGATGAAATAAACTGCTCTAATCTAAAATGTAGCTCTTAAATTTTCCCACCAGCCATTTCAAAAGCTAAACTATTCACTTTTGGGACAAGGTAAAGCAAGAATTTTAAGTATTGTCCAATGACCTCAAGCTGAATATGTCAGGAAATTTCTTGAATCTTTAAAAAAATATTTATTCCATTGATTGCTACTTACAGAATCGTTTTTCTTTGTTTTCCTATTTCATTATGATGCAGAGAGATATTAGGCTAAAATGAACTCAGAAAAAACATATAAAATACAAGTTAAAGAAACTCCTCTTTTAAATTTCGGTGATACATCTTAGAAATGGTCCAGCTCTCATAAGTTTGGGCAAGACGAGTAGAAAAACCTGAGATATGAAGAATTCTATTTGAATTTAGCTTTAAAAAGAAATCATCAAATTCTAAATGTTGAATGAAGCATTGACAAAATGACAGAAACTACTGGATGGTGATGGGGAAAGGGGAAGGACTCCATGTTCTGAAACATCTGAAATTGCTTCTGCCACTAGTACATCATTAGATATTCATACATATCTCAGAGTAGAGGTATGGTGCAGATAAGGTAAGGGACAGATAACCGTTTACCATTTTATAGATCAAAACACATGACGGTGATTGACTTGGTGGCTTTCCAGCACTGACAATGTTATTTATTCCCAGAGAGAGGACTAATATTCTTCTCATGATATATCACTTCTAGGATGTTTTGCTCTTTGTGACAATAAGATGTAACATTTAGCATGGATTATGGGCTCAAACTCTGCCTTCCACGAGACACACGCCCAATGTGTTTAATTCTATCCTTTGCGCTCATCTTTGAGGTTCTGCACAAGATCCCGAAGAAGCCAAGATAACGGGGAAACTAAGAAACCATCTTTCACTGGAATCTCATTCTACTAAGGCAGCAGGCATGAAACACAATTATTCCGAGGCATGTACAATCTACTTAGTATACATGCATGTCTCTCCCAGGTCGTGCTAGTGGTAAAGAATTCGTCTGCAATGCTGGAGACTTCAGAGGTGCAAGTTCAGTCCCTGGGTCCGGAAGATCCCCTGGAAGAGGAATTGGCGCCCATTCCAGTATTGTTTCTTGGGAAATCCCATGGACGAAGAAGTCTGGTGGGCTGCAGTCCATGGGGTCACAAAGAGTTGGACACGACTGAGCGACTTAGCAGGCACACACACACATGCATTCAATACGTGCATTTTCTCTGCAAGAGACATCCCATCCCTCTTGAACGCTGGAGCACTAGAGCACTTCAGCAGGGCATCTGGGGGCCATTCAGAACGCAAATTCACCAACCAAAAGCACGGAAATGGAAAAACATGGCACTAAATGGAACAAGAAAAAGACATGCTTCTACAGAATAAGAGCTGCAACAAGAAGGCAGAGTGCAGCCTTGCGCATCCACAGCTGTGAATGTGAGTGTCAGGTCATTCAAACTGTCTGCCCCTGCACATGCCCAAGGATGACTGTGAAAGCCCTGTCAATACTGACTGGGGGGCTACAAATAAATTTTCTCAAGGAGGCAAGTTCACAAACACAGAATCTGTGAAATGAGGGTCCACTGTACTTGGCTGTTGTCGGTTTTTCTCTGAGTGAAACTTGGAGACATTTAGAAAGGGTTTGGGTAACACTGAGTTACACTAAATGACTGGCGGATTCTTGCTCCCAAAGGGTCTGTGTAACAGTGCAATGCCAACAGAAAAACAGTGTGTACATAAAAAACTACTGATAACCATATATGGGCTATGATTCCTTAAACTGGGTTGATAGTCATAGACATCTGACTTAATTTATAAAAATGTTACAAGTCTCACTCCCATTCTGCTGAAGTATACCCTTAAAGATAGTGGGAACATAGACACTTTATTTTTATTTTATTTTTTTTGATACTTTATTTTTAAAAACATAGGCAGATTGAGGGATTTGAGACACTGATAATTATAAAAGCATCTCAGTATCTCATAAAATATTGTGGTCATTATTAAGTACATCGATTATAATTATATATGCCGAAAATGTCTCCTTGCTCATTTTTATTCCAGAGTATCAAATTAATTGTTTGACACAATAGCAAATTTCCTTTCAGTCTAGTATGATGGCTCAGGTTATATCACTTCACATCATTATTTAAAACTGAAAAAATCCTAAATTAGGCCATTCATCTTTAACAAGAAGCAAAACATTTCTACCACATAGAGCAAAAACTAGTGCTGTTACTTGAGACAGAATTTTGAACTTCAATTTAATCAATTTATGCAACACTGGATAGTTATAAATTTCAGAATCTCTCTCTATGTGCCATAAACATCTATTGGCTTGGAGAAAATTAAGCTTTATTTAAAACTCTATCATGTTAAACCCTGAGTAACATCTCCTCTTATTGAATTATTTTCTCATTTTACTTCTTAAACAACTGTTTTTCTTTTTCCCCCCCTTTCTTTCATTTCTTCCATCATTTCTTTTTCTATTTCTTAAATCCCTTTGAAACAAAATAAATCTATCTGGCATATTATAAAAGACTGAAATTTTTATGTATATATGTGCATGCAAACTCACGAAGCACAGACTTGTGCTTCTGGTCATAAGACAAGCAAATGTTTTATAATACTACCTTAAAATCTTAAGTTTAGGTTGTAATATGCATTGGTAGGCTGGTTAAACTTGCTTTTAAACAATTTATTAATTTTTCACTTGACAGGGCCAATGCAAAAAGCTTGGAAATCATAGGTCATTTTGGTTTCATACAGCAAGTGATTTTTAGTCAAACTAAAATATCTCTGTTTGTGATTGCACTCTTTCTATAAATCAGCATTTAATAAGAACATTCTCACGGAAGCTTGCCTGAAAATCCAGTCTGACTAATTTGGCCTCTGAGTGTAGCTTAAAGTAAAACCTATTGTGTCCATAGGCATCTTGACCCTGGAGGAGACAGTCTGCCAGAATATTGTATTATAGCCCCACGCTTTCGTAAATGCCTCCCAGGCTGATAGAAAACAGAATCAAGCATCAATGAAACAATTGCGGTCTAATGATTCTCTGAGGTGGTGGTTTTAAGATCCACTTTTGTCAGTGAAATCTGTCCTTTGTTGATATGAAAGGATGTGTACCTTTGAAACTCAGCTTGCATTTAAATGAGGATGTAAAAACAATTAAGCACTGGGCGCTATCATTTCACACCCGATTCTCCCCACGGCTAAAAATTGAACATCTTGAACCGCGTGGTGCCTGGAGCTGGGCCATGGAGCTTGGAAACAGTCAGCAAGTCTGGGACTCGCCAATGACTCTCTCCTCCACATTGTGTCCCAGCGATTCTGCTTCCTCCTAGGGAAGGTTATTCTTGCTCAGGACATGAACATAAAGTGTAAGAATCAGGATGCTCTCGACCACTCGAGATAAGGCTCACAGACACTTGTGAAGGACATATCGTGCTGATCCTCAGAGGGCAAGACACACAGATGGGAAACAGATGTGCAAATAATAAAAGTGTAAATATTGTGATGAGATAGCACTCACAGGAAACAGCTGCACTGCCAGTTACTCAAACTTGGTGAGCATTGCCCTGTGCCAGGCAGGGGAACAGTGTTCTTTTTTCTACTTAATCATCATGGTGACCCCTTGATACAGATACCATCATCCCTGTTTTCATCAAAAGACAAAAGCAATAATAGATGTCTGTAAAAAGAACAGTGAAAATGGTGGGCTTGGGAGAAAGATTGACAAACAGGAAAGAGGAATTTGTCACCCAGGACACGCTTGTAAGGTGGCACTAGAGGTAGAGAATCTGCCTGCAAATTCAGGAGATGTAAGAGACACAGGTTCGATGCCTGGGTGGGGAAGATCCCCTGGAGGAGGAAATGGCACCCCACTCCAGCATTCTTGCCTGGAAAATCCCACAGACAGACAAGCCTGTTGGGCTACGGTCCATGGGGCCACAAAGAGTTGGACACAACTAAGAGTGACTACGCACAGAGCATAGCACACCCATTTCCACAGGGCCTTGGTGCACACTGGATTCATTCTCATGAAGGGCCTTGTTCCTGTCTTACAGATTTAAGCCTGAGGTGTATGAAGGCTAGTGATTGTCCCAAACACATGAAGTCTGAATACCTGGATTCAAATTCTAAACTTCTGATGCAGAATCCTGCTGGCTTTCCTTCAGCTGTGTTCTCTTCCGAGCCACCTCATTGTAAACCATCGATCTCCAAGTTTCTTAAAAGCTTTCATTTTGCAAAATAAGAGAGTGTCACTGACTCAGAGAAAGATCTGCTTGCTTTGTTGGAGCTTACTAAGAGCATGGCGCTGGGGGCAACGGAAAGACATTCCCATGCCTTTATCTCTGAAAATCCCCTGGATGTTTCAAACACTAATTTCAGAAACCAGTCACTCCCAGTCTCTACTCTTCTCTGCCTATATAGTTTCCATGAATAGACTGAAAGGATAAATTTTAGGTATGTGGGATTTTTGTTCTCTGACCAGGGATCAACTCTGCACCCCCTGCATTGGGAACACAGAGTCCCAACCAGTCGACCGCCAAGGAAGTCCTTGAAAGAGATACTCCTGAATATAAGAATATTGGGATGAAATTGTAGCAATAAATCAGTTGGCTATAAAATTTTAAATGGTTAGGCTCGACACATAATAAAATAAGATGAAAAAAGAGAGAGGGAGGGAGGGTACTGGTCTAGACTGATTTAACTCAATACAGAAACTACTATCAGTGTTTCTTATGAAGGGAAAAATTACCAGGAGGAAAATCCTTCAAACTCTGTAGAAATTTCCTAGAGGAAACGTCACCTTCAAATTCCGAGTGTGACTAAAAAAAATATGCTCCAAGAGAAAAAAGGGTTCTTGCTTGAAATTCTGTCTGTGCTGTTCATATTCAAAGGTGCATTCACACCATTATTAGAAGTGCAATTTCCGAATAAGATGTACTGTTCCAGTAACCTTCGATTTGAGGCTTCTCTATTCATTAGCTCCTCGCTGTCTGTAATTGGAAATACACTTCCAACCATCTGGCAGCGTGATTCACACCCTAACCTCTTTGGCAGGCCCCAGCCAACTTCTACGTGGGGTTTGTACCGGGGCCAGACACTATCAAAGTTTCAAATGAGAACCACCATCAGAAGTGTCAAAGGGGATCATTATCAGTAGCCATTATTTAAATACAAAAAGCATTGAGAGTATATTAGCAAAGACTCTTTTCACAAATGTAAAATCATTCCTTAGAGTGGATTCTGAACCAGAGTTGCAGGTAGAGAAGTAAGAGATTATTAGTAACCTGAGATGGTGAGTGATACAAATGTTATAATGATTAAAATTTTGTTTAAAAAATAGTGAAAAATTCTGCTTGAAGTTATCTGATATAGTAAGGTCGAGAAGATCCCCTGGAGAAGGGAATGGCAACTCACTCCAGTATTCTTTTGTGGAGAATTCCATGGACAGAGGAGTCTGATGGGCTATATACAGTCCAGGGGATTGCAAAGAGTCAGACACATATGAGTGACTAATGCTATAATATGTGCTGTTTATGTGGAAATATCTGATGTGTGCCCATGTGTATGTACATGTATACATACATGCTGTATATGTGATTACGAATATGCACATGTATATGTGTGTATTCCATCACAGTGGGAGAGTAATCAGAACTTCCTTAGCAACACTGGACCTATGTGTGTTTGCGGTACAGTTCATACCTACTGAAGAATAAGAGTCTATGAAAGTATATTATAAAAAAGAATATTAGAAAGAATACACTTGAAGACTATTGAAGAATATAGTTGACCTATTAAGTGAAATGAAGTTATAATCACATCCAATTTTCCCAACAAGTGTTTTGATATTAAACTATTCATTTCTAATATTACCTCTACAAAAGCTTAAAAAGCCAGACACATTATTTCACTGTCACCTGGAATGCGGGCTTATTACGAAGCTCAGCCAGTTGTTAAGCTGCCATTCAGGACTTGAAATAGGACCAGTACTTATAAATATTTCATATTCATTAAGAAAATATGCACAGTCTGCATTTGTGATGATTTCTTACTTATAGTCAGTTGGCCGAGTTTGCTTTTTATTGTTTAAAACATCTGCATTCTCTTTGAATGTGTCCCTCTGAAGCAGAGCAGGACCCCGCGGTCCTTGTTGCCCGCCTTGTCCTCTGCCAGGCTTTTGTCTGTGGAAAACTTTAGTCAAAGAATAAGTTTAATCAGAGAAGTGAGAACATGCAGAAACAAAGGAAAACAGTCAAAGGAGAACAAGTAATAACAATGCAGTCATTATAGTCAAGGAGCTTTCGTTCCTTTCCAACGGCTATAGACAATGTTCTGAGCCACCTCCTGTGAGCTGGCTTATAGACACGAAACTCTCCCAGGTGGAGGGAGTTTCCTACACGACGGCTAGAGTATAGCCTTGACATGAGCTGCTACTGTTCTGAGAACCGGCCTCTAAGAAACAGAAACAAACTGAGCCCGGAACGGCAGACTGACTGCACCTAAAGCAAGAGACGGTGCTGGGCAGAACCCTGCGTGACCGGCTCGAAGATGACTGTGTAGCCCCCTCCCTCCGTCTACAAAGCCTCTTACCCCCTGATTGTTGGAGGGAGGCAGTTAGACTTTAGAGAGGTGTCTGCCTTCTCCTACGCCTCATTGCTGGCATCCAAAATAAAGTAAACTTTCCATCCCACCAGCCTGGCCTCTTTATCGGATTTTGAGTGGCAAACGACCAAACCCCACTTTTGGTAACATCTCCACTGTTTTTGTCCGTCTGAAGATGTGTTGATATCTCCAACTATGATTTTGAAGTGGCTTGGTTTTGCTTGTAGTTCTATCAATTTTTGTTTTCTATATTTTGAGACTATATGATTAGAAGAATACAATATTCAAATTGTTTTATATTCCTGGTGAAGTTGGATCTTTTGTCATCATGTAGAGACGAGATTTTGTGTCCAGTTATTCTTTTAGCCTCAAAGCCTGTTTTATCAGATAGTGACATGTCCACACTAACTTTCTTGCTCAATATTTTCTTGGTAATGTCTTATTTTATTGTTTGACTTTTAGCCTTTTTGTACTCTTATGTTTTAGATAGATCTCTTATAAATAATTTATAGCTAAATTTTTTCAGCCTGACTACACTGCTTGTTCTGCATATCTTTTCTCTGTCTTCCCTTGCCATCTTAAATATCAAAAAGTTATTATACTTAAGACTCAGTAGTAAAGAATCTGCCTGCCAATACAGGAGATGTAGGAGATGCAGTTTCTATCCCTGGGTCAGGAAGATCCCCTGGAGGAGGAAATGGCTACCCACTCAAGTATTCTTGCCTGGAGAATCTCTTGGACAGAGGAGGTTTGTGGGCTACAGGCCATGGGGTCACAAAGAGTCAGATACATCTGAGCATGCATGCTTAATTCAGAAGTTACACACTCTTGTTTCTATCATAGAAATCATAAACAGATTTTTAATATATCAAAATTTAATATTAATCAATACCTGTCCATCCCCCCAGGACAACACAGGAAACTGAGAACACTGATCCCATTTAACTTTTCCTGACATTATTGATACAACTGGTGAAGTATTTATATTTTAATTCAGTATTTTTGCATGTGTTGGTGTAGGGCATATATGGGAAATCCTTTCACTTTCTCTCCATTTTGTTGTGAACCTAAAACTGCTCTAATAAAGAAAGTCTTGAAAAAATGCAATTTTTACATAATGTTGCCCTATTCCTCTCTAACATTTTGCAACTCATCTCATATAATCCAACACAAGGGTATATGTAACAATAAGAAACAGTGTCACTCATATTCTAATGTACTAGGAGAGAGAAAAAGCAAATATGGTCTTTACATGTTAGAGAGCCTTCATGCTGACAGGTTTTAGACTACAGGACGCTTTTTTCATAAAAGACCTCTTATTTGCTCAGAAACGGTTGCATTTTCCAAATGAATCCACTACAGAATTTGAGCAAACCCAGGAGGGCATTAACTTCTTTATTAAGGAGTAAAATTAGTTCAGCTGTATATGGAGTAATCCTTATTTAATTCACTTATTTTTTGTTTTAGTTGCTAAGTACTCTCTGACTCTTTGTGATCCCATGGACTGTCTATAGGATTTCCAGACTCCTCGATCCATGGGATTTTCCAGGCAAGAATACTGGAGTGGGTTGCCAATTCCTTCTCCAGGAGATCTTTCCAACCCAGGGATCGAACCCAAATAACCTGCAATGACAAAGGGCTTCTTTACCACTGAGTCACCAGGGAAGCCATCTAATTCACTAGGCTATTATTATGAATCAAATAAAACTTAGGTAAAAATGCATTGTAAGCTACAGGTTGATGATCGTATAGCACGATCTTGATTTCTTGGTTATAGCTATTATTTTGGGGTAAGTAAATAAATCTATTCTTACCAAAAGAAAGGTTAAGGGTATAGTCTTAAGTTTTGATCTGTACAGATTTTCTACATGCATCAGACCCCTGGGGATATTAGCCTATTGTTGAAAATTGCCCCTCATATACCCATTTGCTCTCAACTGCAATAAGGAAAACATTACAAACTTTATGAAAAAATAAATACAATCAAATGTCCTTTTCATTAAATAGTCAATCAAGTGTGTTAAAACTGCCAGCAGTGATGGATGACAAACATACCAAGTCACCACAGGCTTTATTGGAAGAGTCACTGAATTTAGCTCTAGAGCAAAATGAAATTTTTTAGTGCTGAAAGAAAATACATATATTACTGCTTATAATGTTTATAAACTGATATTTTGCTATACTCTTCACCAGTCATTTTTTTTTCTTTGATTTTAAAAAATGAAAGATAAAATCACTGTTTAAATTTAGGAAATGCAATTATAGAAAAATATCATTCCCTGATGTGCCCTTAAAAGTTTCCCTAGTGCAATTCTTGCTGAGCACTGAAGAATTGATGCTTTCGAACTGTGGTGTTGGAGAAGATTCTTGGGAGTCCCTTGAATAGCGAGGAGAGCAAACCTAAAGAGTCAATCCTAAAGGAAATCAACCCTGAAAATTCACTGGAAGGACTGATGCTGAAGCTGAAGCTCCAATACTTTGGTCACCTGATACAAAGAGCTCATTCATTGGAAATGACCTTGATCCTGGGAAAGATTGAAGGCAGGAGGAGAAGGGGATGACAGAGGATGAGATGGCTGGATGGTATCACTGACTCAATGGACATGAGTTTGAGCAAGCTCTGGGAGATGGTGAAGGACAGGGAGTCCTGGTGTGCTGCAGTCCATGGGGTTGCAAATAGTCAGACACAACTGAGTGACTGGACAACAGCAAAATGCAATACCACATTTTACAGCTAATGTCACACACCCAACATGAGGATAAATGCAAGGATAAGAAGTGATGGATTTACAGTTGATAGTTCCATAATGGGAGTGCCCCAGTTAGGGTGGCCAAATTTAGTCAATGCAAGCACGTGATACTAAATTAATTCAAATTTCAGAAAAAAAACTTTAGACATGTGTCTAAATATTGCAAATATAGCCCATGCAATGTTTGGGTTATAGTTCTACTAAAAAATTATTTACACGTGTATCTGAAATTCAGATTTAACTGGATCTCCTTTATTTTATCTAATAACCCTAAACCCCAGTGAATTCACGTATTTAGTTGAATATATATACTTCCACTCTGAGAGGAAATAGATGGTTCACTGAACGAGGCAAGTTTGGAATGTTTGGTCAAATGATCATAAAATTCACTATCCACTGACATAGATGAGCATGGAACATAGTCCAGTTTTAGGAGAGACTATCAGTCTAACACTGAAGGCTTACGTTCTGTGCTCCACCACTCACTAGGGGGATAATATGGGACAATTACATCATCTTTCTTAGCTTGTTGTATTATCATTAATGAGGGAAAAATAATAATAATGTAATACTTTGTCACTGTTATTACCATAAAGTTGTTCATATGCAGTAGGTATGATATAAGTTATTGTTCTATTTCTTTTATTTTCATCTTGGTGACAGCAGGAAGGCTCTGGTTATTCCAAAATATCTCTATTACTAAATTTCATTTAAATTTATGTCACTAGAAACTTTACTGCCTATAGAAGCCTTAGTCCTTTTGAATGGAAGTAGTCAATGCAACTTGATAACCCTTGGAGTTGTCTACACCTTTTTTTTTTTTTTTTTTTTGGCCACACCTCAAGCAGCATGTACAACTTCCCCAAACAGGGATCAAACCCATGCCCTCTGCAGTGGAAGCACGAAGTCTTAGCCGCTGAGCCACCAGGGAAGTCCCTGTCTACATTTTAGTGGAGGAGAAACTTGCAAGACAGTTCAGGCTGCACTAGGAAAAGTCATCATTTTATGGAATCCTTAGGCAAGAAGGGGAGCCCAGATGGAGAGAGATGACTGGAGAAAGACAAGGTTAGGTGATCTTTCAATCCTACCTGGGACCACTTTCAATCCCACTCTTTCTGGGACCTTTGAGGTGTCTGCCTAGACAGCAAAGTGACTTCTCAGCACAATTTTCTTCTGTGAAAGCGGCAACCCATTTGAAGCAAGACCTGGATAAGAGACTCACTTCTCTCTGGCCCAGGTGAGGGGCCTGAGTTTTAAAACCACATGATGTGGTGCCCTGAACCTTTAAAGCAATTCCAAGGCAGCCTAAGATTTCCTTCCATCTTATCAGAACTTTATACAATCCTGGGGCCGAGTGTATAGCAAAATTTTTATGATTTGTGGTATATTAACATGCTGAGCAGCTCTTGTGAACAGGAGTACTGAGAAAAAAAGGGAAGGCTTTTAAGAAATAAAGGTACAGGTTACAAAATGGGTCACCTGTAATTTTCTTTCCGAGATATACATAAAATATTGTGACTCTTCTTCTTAATACTTCTGGGGGGGGTGTGTGTGTGTGTATGGAACTCTTAACAACATGGGGCCAATGGTTCCAAGAATAGAGTTACACCTAAAAGTACAACATTCCTGCAACATCAAAAGATTTTGTTCAGACAGTATAAAGTAGCCAGAACTAGGAAAGAAAATAAAAGCTAGGGCATATGAATTTTGTTTTTCTGAAGCCTAAGAACATAACATAAGACCCTAAAGTGTTGTGTCCTATGTGCTGTGCTTAGTCTAACAGTCATGTCCAACTCTTTGTGAGCCCATGGACTGTAGCTCGCCAGGCTCCTCTGTCCATGGGATTCTCCAGGCAAGAGTACTGGAAAGGGTTGCCATGCCCTCCTGCAGGGGATCTTCCCAACCCAGGAATTGAACCCAGGTATCCTATGTTACAGGCAGATCCTGAGACACCAGGGAAGCCTGTGAATACTGGAGTGGGCAGCCTGTCCCTTCTCCAGGGGATCTTCCTGACCCAGGAATCGAACTGGGGTCCCTTGCACCTCAGGTGGCTTCTTTACCAGCTGAGCCACCAAGGAAGCCCCGTTCTACAGGTAAGATATAATGAGCGTAACTTTCACTTGTTGGTCTTTAAGGTGTGTGAATTTTAAAAATACCTTTTCTAACCAATATCTATCTTCATACGACTTTGAAGAAAAGATATTGAAATACGTATTTTCTACATATAAGTTGTATTGGTTTGAATGCTTTGATAAGGTATATTAATTAGCTTTGCTGTGGTAATGATTTCATAACTTCAAAACATTATGGTGTATACCTTAAATACATACAATTTAAATTTGTCAATTACACCTCAATAAAGCTGGAAAAAAGTAAATGTACTGGATTTTGAGAAGCAATTTGAATTTAAATAAATCCAATGGGGTTACAAAGAGTCAAACACAACTTAGCAACTACACAGTGACATTAAATATCGGCATGACAACAGCTTGTAAGGAATGTTTTGCTAGGTATGAAACTATACTTTAGTAACTTGTTATGTAAAATATAAAATACATGTAATCTGTTATTATCTTGTCTATTCTAATTAGATGGTAAGAACCACACAGAACAGGACACTTAACCCATTCCTGTGTTCACAGTGGGATATTTAAAGGATTCATTTAATCTGTAGATAATTATTCCTTTGACTTTTGAAGTAACTAATTAGGTAAAATTTTAGTAACATACACTTTTCATTTTACAGGCAAACAATTATGGATTCCAACTGGGATTCACCTTTGAAAGTAAATTATGTCTACAAGATAACTTGAATGCATGTTGTATGAGACAGAAAATCTTCAGCAATGTGTTCATGGGAAAATGACTGGAGGGTATCCACAAGTAGGCATATCCATAGTTATTCTTTTATTAAAAATGCTCTTTACGGCTTTCAAAAAACTAGCAAATGAGAGATGAATATTTCTTTACAAAGATGTAATTTTTAAAGTAGTATAAAAATAGAGAGTGTTATTTTGTATCTAGTGGGAAAGTCAACATGGAAGTTGCAGGATTTTGTCCCTTTCCATAAGAAATAGGACAGCTAGGATATCTCCTCCAGAAAGCACACCTTTATTAGAGCATCCAGTTGATAGCTATTTGAGCTCTCTGCAAATAGAAACATACAGCAAGGCTGGAAAGTGAGTGCCTTTTGATTGACAACAATTCATACTGAATTTCTGTCTGCTTCCTAGTTTGAAAGTAGAGTGGTATTGTCTTTTTTTCCCCCATTTCCATCCCATTCTGACCCATTTATTACTAAATTATTTCTGAGAAATTCAATTTCCCTTTTTTTATCTGCTTTGACAGCCTTGGTTAGTAGGGTTAAATGAAAACTGCTTCTTTTTCCCCCTCCCCCAGCAAAGGGCTCTGCTGTAGTAGATTATATGGCAGCTGACAGCTCATGTCAATGGGAGGCACTTTGCTATACCATGGTAGTATTTTTCAATAAACTTTACAGCAAAAAAATACATTTCCAAGTATAGGACTGTAACCTCGTTACTGTTTCATTTTTTACTTTATTTCAATAATTTTTTGTTTTAAATTCAAGTTATGTATGACTATATAATTTAAAAAGAAATCATCCAAAGGTCAGAGAAGTCAATGGCACCCCACTCCAGTACTCTTGCCTGGAAAATCCCATGGACGGTAGGCTGCAGTCCATGGGGTCACTAAGAGTTGGACACGACTGAGTGACTTCACTTTCACTTTTCACTTTCATGCATTGGAGAAGGAAATGGCAACCCACTCCAGTGTTCTTGCCTAGAGAATCCCAGAGATGGGGGAGCCTGGTAGGCTGCTGTCTATGGGGTCACACTGAGTCGGACACGACTGAAGCGACTTAGCAGCAGCATCCAAAGGTAGATAAGATTTTGAAAACCTTATCATGAAAACCTAAATATATTTTATGTTTAGTAGAAAATATTTAGTAACAGCTTGAAAGTGTGACAGCATTAGTCACTCAGCTGTGTCCAGCTTTTTGCAACCCCATGAATGATGGACTGCCAGACTCCTCTGTCCGTGGAATTCTCTCAAGCAAGAATATTGGAGTGGATAGCCATTCCTTTCTCCAGGGGATCTTCCCAACGCCCAGGGATAGAACCTGCATCTCCTGCACTGCAGGTAGACGCTTTACCATCTGCGCCACCAGGGAAGCCCTAATATACCATAGTTTAAACCATTTTTATGTTTGCTGATAGCTAACATCCAAAACTGATGGAAGTGAAGCTGCTCAGTCCTGTCTGACTCTTTGGGACCACATGGACTGTATTGGCAGGAAGATTTTTACCACTGAGCCACTGTACATGTTAATCTCAAAGTCCTGGTTTAGCCCCCATGACACTTTCCCTTCAGTAACCATCAGTTTGGTTTCCAATTCTGTGAGTCAGTTTCAGTTTTGCATCTGCTCTGTGTCTGTTGTATCTGTATATATGCATTTATATCATTTTTTTAGATTCCACATATAAGTGATATTATAAGACACTGTCTTCTTCTGATTTACTTCACTTAGTATAATAATCTCTACAAATGACATTATTTTGTCTTTATGACTGAGTAATATTCCATTGTATGTTTGTTATTACATTTCTAATCCTCCATTTTAGCAAACTAAAATGGACGGGAATGAGTGAGTTTAACTCAGATGGCCATTATATCTACTACAATGGACAAGAATCGCTTAGAAGAAATGGAGTAGCCATCATAGTCAACAAAAGAGTCCAAAGTGCAGTACTTGGATGCAATCTCAAAAATGACAGAATGATCTCTGTTCGTTTCCAAGGGAAACCAACCAATCTGGCAGTAATCCAAGTCATACCCTGACCAATAATGCTGAAGAAGCTGAAGTGAATGGTTCTGTGAAGACATACAACACCTTCTAGAACAGACACCCAAAAAAGATGTCCTTTTCATTATAAGGGGATTGGAATGCAAAAGTAAGAAGGCAAGAAATACATGGAGTAATGGGAAAATTTGGCCTTGGAGTACAGAATGAAGCAGGGCAAAAGCTAACAGAGTTTTGCCAAGAGAACACACTGGTCATAGCAAATACCCTCTTCCAACAACATAAGAGAAGACTCTACACATGGACATCACCAGATGGTCAATACCGAAATCAGATTGATTATATTCTTTGTGGCCAAAGAGGGAGAAACTCTATACAGTCAGCAAAAACAAGACCAAGAGCTGACAAGAATCCCTTAGAAGAAATGGAGTAGCCATCAGATCGTGAACTCATTATTGCCAAATTCAGACTGGAATTGAAGAAAGTAGGGAAAACCACTGGACCATTCAAGTATGACCTAAATCAAATCCCTTACAACTATACAGTGAAAGTGAAAAATAGATTCAAGGGATTATATCTGACAGACAGAGTGCCTGAAGAACCAGGGACAGATGTTCATGGCATTGCACAGGAGGCAGGGAGCAAGACCATCCCCAAGAAAAAGAAAGGCAAAAAGGCAAAATGGTTGTCTGAGACGACCTTACAAACAGCTGTGAAAAGAAGAGAAGTGAAAGGAAAAGGAGAAAAGGAAAGATATACCCATTTGAATGCAGAGTTCCAAAGAAGAGCAAGGAGAGATAAGAAAGCTTTCCTCAGTGATCAATGCAAATAAGTGGAGGAAAACAATAGAATGGGAAAGACTAGAGATCTCTTCAAGAAATTTAGAGATAACAAGGGAAATTTTCATGCCAAGATGGGCTCAATAAAGGACAGAAATGGAACAGAAGCAGAAGATATTAAGAAGAGGTGGCAAGAATACACAGAACTATACTAAAAAGATCTTCATGACCCAGATAATCATAATGGTGTGATCATTCACCTAGAGCCAGACATCCTGGAATGTGAAGCCAAGTGGGCCTTAGGAAGCATTACTACGAACAAAGCTAGTGAAGGTGATGGAATTCCAGTTGAGCTATTTCAAATCCTGAAAGATGATGCTGTGAAAGAGCTGCACTCAATATGCCAGAAAATTTGGAAAAGTCAGCAGCGGCCACAGGACTAGGAAAGGTCAGTTTTCATTCCAATCCCAAAGAAAGGCAATGCCAAAGAATGCTCAAACTACCGCACAATTGCACTCATCTCACACGCTAGCAAAGTAATGCTCAAAATTCTTCAAGCCAGACTTCAACAGTACATGAACCATGAACTTCCAGATGTTCAAGCTGGATTTAGAAAAGGCAGAGGAACCAGAGATCAAATTGCCAACAACCACTGGATCATTGAAAAAGCAAGAGAGTTCCAGAAAAACATCTACTTCTGCTTTATTGACTATGCCAAAGTCTTTGATTGTGTGGGTCACAACAAACTGTGGAAAATTCTGAAAGAGATGGTAACACCAGACCACCTGACCTGCCTCCTGAGAAATCTGTATGCAGGTCAAGAAGCAACAGTTAGAACTGGACTTGGAACAACAGACTGGTTCCAAATAGGGAAAGGAGTATATCAAGGCTATATATTGTCACCCTGTTTATTTAACTTATATGCAGAGTACATCATGTGAAATGCTAGAGTGACTGAAGCACAAGCTGGAATCAAGATTGCTGGGAGAAATATCAATAAATTCAGATATGCAGATGACACCACCCTTATGGCAGAAAGTGAAGAAGAACTAAAGAGTCTCTTGATGAAAGTGAAAGAGGAGAGTGAAAAATTTGGCTTAAGACTCAACATTCAGAAAACTAAGATCATGGCATCTGGTCCCATCACTTCACGGCAAATAAATGGGGAAACAGTGGAAACAGTGACAGACTTTATTTTGGGGGGGCTCCAATATCACTGCATATAGTGACTTCAGTCATGAAATTAAAAGATGCTTGCTCCTTGGAAGAAAAGCTATGACCAAATTAGACAGCTTATTAAAAAGCAGAGACATTACTTTGCCAATAAAATTCATCTGGTCAAAGCTATGGTTTTCCAGTAGTCATGTATGAATGTGAAAGTTGGACTATAAAGAAAGCTGAGTACCAGAAAATAATGCTTTTGAACTGTGGTGTTGGAGGAGACTCTTCTGAGTCCCTTGGACTGCAAGGAGATCCAACCAGTCCATCCTAAAGGACATCAGTCCTGAATATTCATTGGAAGGACTGATGCTGAAGCTGAAACTCCAATACTTTGGCTACATGATGCAAAGAACTGACTCACTGGAAAAGACCCTGATGCTGGGAAAGATTGAAGGCGGGAAGAGAAGGGGACGACAGAGGATGAGATGGTTGGATGGCATCACTGACTCAATAGACATGAGTTTGAGTTAATTCCGGGAGTTGGTGATGGACAGGGAGGCGTGACATGCTGCAATCCATGGGGTCGCAAAGAGTCAGACATGACTGAGCGACTGAACTCAACTGAACTAAATCCTGCATTACACTCTCTATTCTCTAGTACTCCTGAAACTTGTACATCATCTCGGGGGAATAACCATCAGTGGGCTATTTAGCCAGGATTTCACACTGTCCAATCTCACTCCTCATCAGACAGCAACTGAAACTGGGAGACTAAATTTTTACTTATGATGGTGATGTTGGTTCGGATGCCTGGGCTGAGGCTGAAACTCAGAAACACACTCTTATCCAAATATGCATAGACTTGATTAAGGGTTTTTCAGCACCTGCACAATATCTGTCATACAATAGAGTTAGTATCTATGAATGATGAATTAGTTACTTAATAAATATGACAAAATATGAACACTTATATGTTTTGCATTGAAAATCCAGGATATTAATTATTAATGCATTCATCAAATGAACTTGCATTGAATTCTGACTTTGTGCAAATCATTGTCCTTGGCAACAAAACATTTATATTCTATTAAGCAAAATGCATTGCTTCAGAAACTGTGTGGTATCTGACTCACTTATTTTTCAAATTTAAGAAATTTAGTGTAGATGTGCTTGTTGATAAATGAGATTGAATGATTTTACTTCGAGTGAGTTGCAATTGCTGACATTTTTCCCTTCTGTGTTGTTCTCTAGGCCTTCCTGGGGTTTCCCAGGTGGCTCAGCAGTAAAGAATCCGCTGCCAATGCAGGGACCGTGGGTTCGATCCCTGGGTCAGGAAGATCTCCTTGTGGAGGAAATGACAACTTGCTCCAGTATTCTTGCCTGGAAAATCCCATGGACAGAGGTGCCTGCCAGGCTACATCTCATAGGATCGAAAAGAGTCAAACAAGACTGAGCAACAAAGCACACACAATTGGACAATAAATACTAAAGTCAAGATCAGAGAGTGGATCTGACTTGATGAGAACAACATTGGGAGTTTGGGGTGGGAACAGCTCTTCTTCCCCCTAGTGTGCCCACTGTGAGTTTACAGAGAGGCAGGAAGGAATCAGGACGTGATCTCAGGTGGAGACACTGTATGTGTGTTTGCACTCCCCCAAGTACTCCATCAGTCTCAGAAGTATCACAGTTCACTTGAACTTTCTCTTACCCTTCCCATGACACTTAGAATGTGCATTTACCACAAGATTTTAAATTGTCATCCTTACTTTTCCAATAAAATTAAGTTATAACCTGGAGAGAACAGACATTTAAAATGTAAACTATATTAATAATTGACACCAATAAAAATTAGAAATAATGATTATGTTTACTTACATAACTATTTAGGTGTGTCTTAATAGTTGGCAATTATGCCAAAATTATGCTTCATTCATTTTATTCATAATAATGTCACCTTAATTCTGAACCTCACAAATCCTAATGTATAGTTTAATGAAGCACAAAATGCATTTTTAATCTTTCAGACGGTTGACCCAGGTTCGATCTCTGGGTTGGGATGATTCTGTGGAGAAGACAATGGCAGCCCACTCCAGTATTCTTGCCTTGGAAATCCCATGGACATAGGAGCGTGGTGGGCTATACAGTCCATGGGATTGCAAAGAGTTGGACACAGTTGAGTGACTAAACCACCACCACCAGAGCAGAAGAAATATGAAACAAAGTTATTTAAAAGGTTAAAAATAATAAGGCACAAGTTTTAATATAATAAATTATCTAACATCCTCAACTAACTAGATATAAATTCATTTCCACCGTGAGACACAATTCTTATGAGTAAAGGCATTAAGCTCTGACTTGGATTGCTTATGGCCGCTTGGTTTGGTTATAGCTCAGTTGAGTCTATGAAAGGAAATGCAGTGGAGCGTTTCTATAGCCAATAAGTCCAGTAAAAAGTTTGGATCATCTGGATAAATGTAATTTTTTAAAAAACAAGTAAAAGTACACTTTAGTTTCAAGAAGATGGATTTCATCTGTGTCACTTCTACATTTACCTTGATTTTTTCATTTATTCTACTCTCTATAGAGCACAAAATTCCCATCCTAAAGTTTGTCAACTCAATTCCTATGATTCACGGACTTGGAAAATGACAGAATTCAACGTGATTTATCTGATGTTTGGCTCTTAAAAATACACAGCCTTGAAACCCTGTTTCTGCCAAGGATATACAAAGACAGAGAGTTTCTTACCCTTACAGTTTCTTACCCTAACTGTAAGAAATGATCATTTTTCTTGATCCTATCAGAAAGCTGAAGGAGAGCAACCAGGTCACTGGAAATTCCAGGGGAGACAGTTCCCAGCGGTGAGAGAGGAGTCCTGAGAGAGAGGACCGGTGACCCGAGCACCTGTGCATCTGTGCCTGGGAGGACGAGCGGGGAGCCCCCAGTGTGAAAGGGCCGCCGAAGTTTGAATGAACTGGTACAGGCTGAGTGTAGGGTAAAGTCACAGTGGAGAAGCGGCGGACAGCCCGGACATGAGGCGGGATTCCCGCTCGCCCTCAGAGCGCGCGGATGCACAGCGGGGCCCTGCGGACAGAGGGGCCTCCTGCATCCGGGCAGGGATGGGGGCTGCTGCTACTGCTGCTAAGTCGCTTCAGTCGTGTCCGACTCTGTGCGACCCCGTAGACGGCAGCCCACCAAGCTCCCCAGTCCCTGGGATTCTCCAGGCAAGAACACTGGAGTGGCCTGCCATTTCCTTCTCCAATGCATGACAGTGAAGAGTGAAAGTGAAGTCGCTCAGTCCTGTCCAACTCTCAGCGACCCCGTGGACTGCAGCCCACCAGGCTCCTCCATCCATGGGATTTTCCTGGCAAGAGTCCTGGAGTGGGGTGCCATTGCCTTCTCCGCAGGGACGGGGGAGGGGGCGCCATCAGGAAGAGCCTCGGCTCCCCTCCCCGGCCCTTTTCTCGTCCAGCAGAGCCCTGGAGGTGCTGATGCAGGCGGACAGATCCTCTGCTCCCAAAGGAGGTGGGGAGAGGGGAGGGTATGGAGCCCTGACGACTTCCTGACCTTGGCTTCTTCCAAGTGGGCGTGGGGGCCGGCAGAGACTCTCTCCCAGAGACCACGGGCTTCGACTGGAGGAAGAACGCGCCTTTCTCCACCTGGGGAGAGCGGGCAGCTGTCTGTGGCTGGAGTAGGAAAAAGAAAACACAAACCCCGTAACCTGTAGGAGGGCCCGAAGCACTCTGGTACCTGGGGTCCTGGCAGCAGGAGTGGGTGATGACCACGGGCAGCAGGCAGGACGCGCCGCCCCTGGGAGAGACCCAGCAGAGTCAGCACCGTTTGGCCTCCGCGGCAAGGAGAGGCAGGGAAGAGGAGAAGCGCCTCCCTACCCCGCCACGCGCGCGCGCACACACACACACACACACACACACCGCCACGCACACACGCGCGCGCGCACACACACACACACCGCCACGCACACACGCGCGCGCGCGCACACACACACACACACCGCCACGCACACACGCGCGCGCACACACACACACACACACACACGCACACACACACCCCCCGCAGGGCCTGTCTTAAGCCCCTGATGCAGAGCAGTCAGGACAACAGTGAACTCCCAAACACCCCACCACCGGCCTAGAAGTCTACAGATGGGAGATGGATAAGAACTTGGAGAAACCGAAACCACTCCTTACTGGGGCCATGCAGAAAATGCAAACGGCTGCTGGGAGAAGAGAAACACTTAGACAAAGCCTTAGGGCCAGAGCCTCCTCGCTAATCAGAGCGCAGAAGCGGCGACCTGAGAGAGGACTAGAAGATTCTGCTGCCGGGAGCCTAACCGAGCAACTGTAAACCTCCAATCTAGCCCAGATCCTGACCACCTTCAACGCGAATAGAAGGCGTGCTCATTTCTAGGCATAAATACTATTTACCCCAGTCTCTGATATCCTTCATATGATATTCAATATTCAGTCAGAGATTGGAAGATAACAACAAGGCAGCAAAGAGAAACAACCCATTGTCAAACAAAACAGTGAACAGACGTAGAAACGGCCCAGAGGTTGAAACTTTCAGACTGAAAAGTTAAAATTCACATGACAAATATATTGCTTAATCTAGTGAAATAGATGGACATCACAGAGGAACAGATGGCAGATTTCAGCAGAGGAGCAGACATAAGTAAAGTGGAAGGCAAATGCCTGAGATGACGCATTCCTCTGACAGCTTCATCAGCAAACTTGACCCAGCTGAGATGAGAGTCCGTGAACTTGCAACTAAATCAAGAAAAAAAACACCCAAACTCAGACCCAAAGAGGAACAAAAAGCACAATGAAGAATAGGGGAAGAGTGGCGGGACACTAAAGAAAGATAAATTTAGGTTCCAGGATGAGAAGAGGGAGAAAGAATGGGCAGAAAAAAATAGTGAAGAGATAATGGCAGAGAAACTTCATATATAATGAAAAATGTCAAGCCACAAATCAAAAGTAGCTCAGAGACCTGCTCAAGCAGGGTAAATACCACACAAATATATAAATAAAAACTCAGAATCCAAGATAAAAATGATAATGAAAAAAGTCTTTTGATTTTGTTTCTCTGGAGAACCCGGACAGCATAACACTTAAATTAGAAACAATTGAAGTCTCAGAGCATATTTTTCGGGATGACTAGAAAATACCAAATATCCAATGCCTTGGGTATTTAGGCATTCAGTTTTTTAATGAGTATATAGGAACTGGCTTTAGTCTTAGTTTGTGAGATGCAGAATATCATAGTTAATAGATATGTGGGCTCTAAAAACAGATGTCCTGCCTTTAATCAAAGCTCCAAAATGTCCACTTAATGTGTTCACAAGCAAGTTTTACGATTTATCTGTACCTCATTTTCTTCTGTGAAATGGGATAATATGAGAACTCATCTCATATGGTTGTTATATTGAATGACTCCAAATATAAAGTCCTTCTAATAGTGCCTGGCACATAGAAAATACTAAAAATTGTTAACTATAATACATATTACTTATTATCACATACACTGATATTTGTTTAGCAGGTATCACTGAGTTTCCTTTTCCTTTATTTAAAAGAATTTGCCTTAAATAGCATACTTCAGGGGATTATAATATAATATTATAATAATATATAATATTTTATCAATACCACCCAGTACCTTTAAGAAAACTGATGCTCCAGTTTGTAGCAGCTTCTGATATCAGGGGAAAATATACAGTTAGAAAATAAACCTGCTCTCTGAGTATTTATATCTTCCTGCAGGTATTTTACTAACCCATAATGTAATTTGAGCATAAAGTCATAAAGGTAACTCTTACACTCTCTTCCAACTTTGAGCTTTGTTTTGTTTATTAACTTCAAAAGTAATTACTTTCAGCAATTACTCTGATTTGATTCTATCTCACCTAAAATGTTCCAGGGTCATTTTAAAATTGTGTGCAATTCTAATTTTACAATGCTTTATAAGAGTGTGGAGAAATGCACTTCATCTTAGGAAATTACTGAGTTCTTTAAAAGGATGCACATTTACAAATATAACAATGCAAGGAGAATCTTCAAAAAATAACTCTGCAGTAATTGTGAGGTATGGAATGATGCCCTGCATAAAATGTGAAATGACCTCCAGATCCTGGCATCTGTACCAGGATCTCATATATCTAGCTACCTGTCCTTCTATGATTCCACTCTTTTATTCCCACATTCTAATTACGTAAAAAGACTGCTAATTTTCACAAATTTCTTCTTTCCAGCATCATGAGGGGCCAAAGCACTTCAGGGCATTTTATAACTTAGAAACTACGATTCAAAGACAATACCTTATTTTGAATCATTCTATAAAACAAAGAAGCATTTATTTTTGACACAGTTTAGGCTTTTGCGATGATGGGAAAAATCCCAGATGGCAAAGTCGTCTTTAAGCAAAGAACTGAGGGTTCGTTCATTTTAAGGCATCCCAGAATTCCAAGTTTAGGAGTTATTTCAATAAAGCGGAAGTTCCAAGGGTGCCGGTTCTGAAGTTCTTACTTTGTCTTCATAAAGAAACCTGATGGGTTTAGCCCCAGTTGGAATATGAACAGCTCTAAATCCATTTATTTTTACCAGTAAGTGGCAGCTCCATTTGGGGAAGTTTCAGAAAGAGCTTACATCCGTCAGTCCTGGGCTGGGTACGTTCTCTGATTTGGATCCCTGCCTTCACTTGTTCTGTGCCGGGTAACAGCAAGGGAGAGAGACTGATTATAGAGTTGTAATTCAATCTGTAGATGGTGGTGATGTTTATGATATTATCAGTACCTCGAGATTAAATTGCAGTTTGCAATCTTTCTTCCTTCTTTTTGCCCATTTGTTTTCCTAATATCAGAGATTAAACCTCAAAGTTTTGTAAGCACATAGTAAAATGAAAAGAATTGCATCCTAAAGTTTCTGAACGACGTAGCATTGTTATGGGTAATTAAGCCACTTTTCCTTTAAGGAAACAAACTGATAAATTATTGGAACATAAAATAAAAACACTAGAGCTGTCATGAGAGTGATTTACTCTCATTAAAATTTTAAGCTCTGTTGGAACTGTGCGAAAACATGGAGCAATGATGACTTTTAACAGCTCAGAGTAGCTTTCTCTGCACAACTGTGTGTGTATGTGTGTGCTAAGCCGCTTCAGTTGTGTCTGAGTCTTTGAGACCCCGTGGACTGTAGCCCGCCAGGCTCCTCTGTCCATGGGATTTTTCCGGCGAGAATATTGGAGTGGTATGCCATTTCCTTCTCCAGGAGATCTTCCAGTCCTAGGGATTAAACCCTCATCTCCTGTGTCTCCTGCTTTGACAGGGAGGTTCTTTCCCACTGGCGCCACCTGGGAAACACAAGTGTAACTGGTGGCTCAGACAGTAAAGAATCCGCCTGCAATTCAGGAGACCCAGGTTCGATCCCTGGGTTGGAAAGATCCCCTGGAGAAGGGAAAGGCAACCCACTCCAGTATTCTGGCCTGGAGAATCCCCCTGGACAGAGGAGCCTGGCTGGCTACAGTCCATAGGGTTGCAAACAGTCAGGCATGACTAAGCACAACAATACTTCACAGTCTCTGTAAAGGTGAGGCTTTTCACTTGCACCCTGAGCATCTAGAATCCTAGAGGCTCTGTGGGGCTGTCCTTGCTCCTTGACTGCTCACTTGCATATGAGGAAGCTGAGAACAAGAACTGTTGATGAGATTGTGCAAGGTGATCTTAAATCTCCTAGCTGTTTTGTTACTATGCGTAGAGACTAACCTGAATGATTTCTATTTAATAGTCTTGGGTAGAATATTCAAAATCTAATGTGCCTAAGAATTTACAGAAGTCCTTTTTCAAATTATACCCCACCTCAGGAGAGGCGTCTGCATATTCAACCAGCATATTAGCAGGTGACTCCAACATACACATTTGGACAAATATGTGTAGATGTATAGCATTTAATCAAAATATCACAAATGAAGGATTGAATTAGTTCTCAAATCTCTCCCCATTAGTAACCAGAAAAATATGATAGAGGAGGATAAAAATCTATGCCTTCTGATTCTAGATATTGTTTTTGAAGTACTCAGTGCTATTTCTAAAGATGAAAATTTATTTCTTTGTTGAATCAAATACATCTAAATGAATCGACTTGTTTCCCACACTCTTTGGAAATGTTTCTGCATTTTCTTTTGGTATTACAACGGCTTTAATATGTGCCTTTATTTGAATTTCTTTTCATCTTCTTAAGTAAAAATATTGATCCATCCATATATCCTCATATTTATCATATATATTTTTGTGTGTGTTAGTCACTCAGTCGTGTCCTATGCTTTGTCCAACCCCATAGACTAGATTCCCAGGCAACTCTGTTCATGGAATTCTCCAAGCAAGAATAGTGGGGTGAGTTACCACTTCCTACCTTACTACTAATAGAGTCTGAAAGTGAAACTCACTCAGTTGTGTCCAACCCTTTGCGACCCCATGGACTCTACAGTTCAAGGAATTCTCCAGGCCAGAACACTGGAGTGGGCATCTGTTTCCTTCTCCAGGGAATCTTCCCAACCCAGAGATCAAACCCAGGTCTTCCACCTTTTAGGCATATTCTTTACCAGCTGAGCCACCAGGGAAGCCAATAGAGTCTGGCTTCATTTAAAATTATTTGTCAATTGGTTGCTTTCTATCAGGCTGGCTTATTAAACTGATTTCTAAGTGAACTCTCAAAAACATGTATATCGAGTGCAATTATAAGTCTGTGTGTTAAATTCTATGTGTTGGCCCCCAAAATAAATGTAAAATAAGTGTATCTGACCTTGCCTCAATTATCTAGAAAGTAGAGAAAGACAGTGTAAGCTTTAGACAGATCTGAAAAGGCAAGAATAAGATACAAAAACATGGACCCAGGAAATTAATATAGAAGATAAACTAAGATTTTTTGAAAGGCCCCTTTCATCCCTAGACTTATAGCTTGTCAGGTGAGTCTCAGTAAAAATGAATGGCACGTTCAAACGTTTAAATAAAAATCATTACAATAAAGGGAAACAACCAAGGCCATGATGCACTAGCAACAGGGAAACCATCTCTCACACCTCCCTACCGTATACACGCCTGGACTGAAGACATAGGGAGAACACGTATTTCTGGAGGAAACCTCAGGGAGATAACAGAGAAGCCAGCCTCTGACACACAGAGGAAGATCTCAAGGGACAGAGAGAGAGTCTGGGCACGGATGCAAATGGATAGTCAGCAGACGTTCTGTGACTTCGTTTGGCAGAGTATGTGGCCACTTAGAGTAAATTAGCTAGTGATCACCTCAAGGGGGAGTATATTTAGTCACTTTTGCAAACCCAGGGTCTACCACAAAGCTTGGCAAATGAGAAGTACCATGAATCTACCTATATAGATGACCAGCCCTGGCAGGAAGCACTATTTATGCCAAGTATAATGACTGGAAGTCAGAATAGGCGTCATCTAAAATTTTGTACATTCATGATAGGATATTAGGCACATGATATATGAAATGGGCATGCCAAGGAAGTAGATTTACTGCACCTGTGAGGCTTACTGATGGTCTTCATTGATACACCAGGAAAGGTGTCTGACTGCATGGCTGAATGAATAGTTGTGCTATAAACTCCTGCAGGTATTAGGAAAATCTCCGGTCCAATCTGAGCTGGCTCATTTGATCTGCTTAAGGAGCACTCTGCATTTTCTTATGAGAACTATTTTCAGAGCACAGAGAGGCATTATGCAGGCACAATTCTTAGAGACTCAGACTTTGAGGATTTTAGTGAAATAAAATGAAACAGGCGGGAGCCCCGTGAAAGGTGTAAGCTCTCATCATGCAATGCCTTCACCGCAGAAATAATTTAGCTCTATTTCCAGGCGGCATCTTCTTCCAGTTGATCAGTGAAGCAATATGTGCTCTGTAGGTTTATAGGGAGAGAATGTTAATAGAAGGTATCTTACATAGAATTGGAGTGGAAAATGGCATGTGAAGGGGAGTTTACAGGGAAATGAGCTAGAAAATTGGTCAAATGTTTGAAGGAAAGACAGAAGGCAGCACTTTCACTTACTTCACTGAATCAAAAACAAAACCAAACACCAAAGTCCTTAGAGGGACTCAGCCTTGACCCCTTAGCCCACCGTGTTCCAGAGAAAGGTCCAAGAATGGAAGCCCTTAAAGGTGGCAGCTCCCTTTCTGTCAATGGAGGGAGTTGTTCACGATGAGTCCAGGAAAACCAGAGCGGAGAATGCAGCAGAACCTCTACCCTCAATCACTTACTGGGAGCTCCTCAGTCTGTGAAAGAACACCCGAGGAGCCCTCTACTCCCTTCCTGTGATCAGGCCATTCTTTCACTGAGCAAACATGCACTGATACCCGCCAGATGCTGAGCGCCCTGTGAAGTGGGGAGAGTGAAACTGAACGCCCAGCTCCTACTCTGAAGGACTTCTAGTCTGTGAAAGAGAGACATTCAGTTCAGTTCAGTCACTCAGTCATGTCTGACTGCGACCCCATGGATCCCAGCATTCCAGGCCTCCCTGTCCATCACCAACTCCCAGAGCTTGCTCACACTCGTGTCCATCGCACTGGTGAGGTCATCCAAATACCTCATCCTCTGTTTCCCCCTTCCCCTCCTGCCTTCAATCTTTCCCAGAATCAGAGTCTTTTCCAATGAGTCAGTTCGTCAGGTGGCCAAAGTATTGGAGTTTCAGCTTCAGCATCAGGGCTTCAATTGAATATTCAGGACTGATTTCCTTTAGGATGGACTGGTTGGATCTCCTTGCAGTCCAAGGGACTCTCAAGAGTCTTCTGCAACACCACTCAAAAGTATCAATTGTTTGGTGCTCAGCTTTTTTTATAGTCCAACTCTCACATCCATACATGACTACTGGAAAAACCATAGCTTTGATTAGACAGACCTTTGTCAACAAAGTAATGTCTCAGATTTTTAATATGTTGTCTAGTTTGGTCATAACTTTTCTTCCAAGGAGCAAGTGTCTTTTAATTTCTTGGCTGCAGTCACCATCTGCAGTGATTTTGGAGCCCAAGAAGATAAAGTCTCTCTCTTTTTCCATTGTTTCCCCAGCTGTATGCCATGAAGTGATGGGACCAGATGCCATGATCTTAGTTTTTTGAATGCTGAGTTTTAACCCAGCTTTTTCACTCTCTTCTTTCACTTTCATCAAAAGGTTCTTTAGTTCCTCTTCACTTTCTGCCATAAGGGTGGTATCATCTGCATATGTGAGGTTATCCATATGTCTTCCGGCAATCTTGATTCCAGTTTGTGCTTCATCCAGCCCAGCATTTTGCATAATGTACTCTGCATATAAGCTAAATAAGCAAGATGACAGTACTCAGCCTTTCCCAATTTGGAACCAGTCCATTGTTCCATGTGCGGTTCTAACTGTTGCTTCTTGACCTGCACACAGATTTCTCAGGAGGTAGATTAGGTGGTCTGGTATTCCCACCTCTTTAAGAATTTTCTACAGGACTTCTAGTTTGTGAATGAGAGAAATTAGTAGAACATTAGTTAAATGCAGTTTACATGTTGTGATAACATCTTCAGGGTGGAAGAGAAACAGAGGGGCCTAACTCAGCTTCCGGAAGCCTGCATATGCTTCTCAGAAGAGGTGCCTCTCAAGGTGAGATGGAGGACGCACCCAGTAGAGAAATTAGCAGGAGCGAAAACAGAGACAGAGGGACATGGTGTGTCTGGGCAGCCCAAACAGGTGTGTAGGGCTGTGTTGAGGGGCGTGGCTGTGGGTGGAGCCTGACTGCGACATGGCAGGGGCGTCGCTATGGTGGGTGGGCGAGGCCATGGAGAAAAGCCTTTTGCCTGGATGAAAGAGTATGAGGATACCAGTAGAGTGTGTGTGTGTGTGTGCGCACGCACGCTCAGTCGTGTCTGACTTGTGACCCCATGGACTGCAGCCCTCCAGGCTCCTCTGTCCATGGAGTTCTTCAGGCAAGATCACTGGAGTGGGTTGCCACTTCCTCCTCCAGATCTTCCGGAGCCAAGGTTCCAGCCCACATCTCTTCCCTCTCCTGCACTGGCCAGCAGACTCTTCACCAGGAGCCCCACCCGGAATGTGAACTATGTAACAGAATACATGAAACAGATACATGTCTAGCTAAAGAGGTGCAACCATTCTGGGTGAGACTAAGAAATTTTACTGTAGAGGATCTCCAGCCACAGTTTATCAGATGAAACAGAGAAGAATTAGAGGGAAGGAAAGAAATTGGGGAGCTACTGAGTAACCAGAAAAGGCATGTAACAGCCTAAACTGAAACAGTAGCAGCGGGAAAGGAGGGGGGATGATGGATCTTCTGAGGGATGCGACTTCAGGGAACAGAGTCATTTAAGGTCGCTCCGCGGCCAAGCTGCTGCTGGATAACGTCTCAAGAGTACCACTTCTGGAATCTTTAGCTCCATTAAGCTACCTCCTGCATAAACCATTAATCCTCAGACTCTCTCCCATTACATCTCTTGTGTGGCTTCATCAAGGCCACCTCCCCCTCTGCTGTTTCCTCAGACCCCTCTCTCCTTGGTTCACTGAATTCTGCCTCCTTCCGTTTGCATCCATGGGTCTCTCTTTAGCGCCTCCCAGCTGAGGCCTCATAGCATCCCAGTGGACCCACCTGCCTTTTCTCTCTTCAAACACCAAATGAGATGCTCTCTGTTGGAAAGAATCATGATACCTGTCTCCTGACTTCCGAGATCTGCCCCTGAAGATATCTCCTGCGCACTTCATCTCCAATGCCCTGCATCCTGAAATTAACTCAATCCTTCCATCAACACCCATACCAAGCCTGGCTGTCACCTTGGTGAATAGCCAGCTGCCTGCTCTCAGGAGGCCAGGAACCAAGGTCACTTCTTCCTTTTCCCACAGCTCCTGTACTTGCTTGGTGACCAAGTCCTGCTGAAGGGTGGAGGTTAAAGGAATGGGTGCTGTACTTTTTCTTTAATTTGTCTGTGAAAGTGGAATTCAAGATCAACTTCTAGCAGAAGAGAAACAGGATTAATGTAATTGGGCAGTTCATTTAAATTCAAAAGATCATTCTCTAGCTATAAAACAAGAGGATGGAAGTGAAATAATCTCTAAGCTTCCCTTCAGGTTAGATATGTTACAATTAATGATCCCTGAGTGCAATCATTTCAAACATATATTTTCAGGTACATTTTCCAAAACTGCATCTCTTCAGAGTTTTACACCACAGATACCTCATTACTGAAAGCTCTCCACACTTAAAATTCAATCCTACTCTCCATCATAAAGAAATTATGTTTGGATAAAAGTTCCCAAGTCCATAAATACAAGTTAAAAAAATACAGAAGAGCACAAATATAAATCTAAACACCCAAGCTAAATATGCCAAAATAAAAAGTACTTAGCCATGTGAATAAAGGGAACAAAACAAAAGGAATTAAAACGTATGTATGAGAATCCGTGTATTAGCATAAAATAAAATACAGTAACAAAATATTCCAAAAGTTATTTTTTAACTTAAATAGAATGAAGCAGATAAACTCTTGCACAATGAGTTTTCAGTGACAAAATTGTTCTGAGATGTGATTCTACACTGAAGGATTTAAAGGTTAACCAGAAATCCTTGTCTTATCCTATTTGTGATTTCTTGGATTTTAATTATTTGCTCCTTAAATAATTTCCTTTTTTGACAAAGATATTCAAATGCACATGCTTTATATATTTTTTTTAAAAATCCATGTCTTCAAAACAAAAGTACAATTGGCTTTAGATTATATACGGATGTGTATGTTAAGAAAAAGCATCTGGTGAAAATCAAGCTCCCCAGTACATTCTTATTTCTCCTTACCACTTCTTACATGTATTTTCCCCTAATTTTCAGGTTGGCTGCAAAATGTTAGGAACTGAAAGGTTAGTATATATTATTTCTGTCATCAGAGAGAAAATGGTAGCTTTTTATTCTAATCTTAATTAATGAAAAGTAGTATATGAAAAGTTTTGAATACAAAGAACCTCTTTTATTTCAAAAGAGTTTCTATATAGTCCTGCATAATTTTCCAACTCCCTTTATTCATATATTGAAACTCTAACTGCCAACATGCTGGTGTGAGGGGTGAGGTCGTTAGGGTAGAATGAGGTCACCAGGGTGGAGCCCAGATGAGTAGGATTAGTGTCCTTCAAGCATCTCTGGGGAGCGGGCTCTTGCACTCACTCTCTCTCCCATCCTGTCTCTTCTTCTTGGTGCAATGTGAGCACACAGCAAGAAGGCGGCCTTCTACAACCAGGACTCAACCAAGCTGGTGCCCTGATCTCTGACTTCACAGCCTCCAGAACTGTGAGAAAATGAATGTGTGTTATTGAAGCCACCTAGGCTATGGCATTCTGTTATAGCAGCTGAACAGATTAAGGCAGCTTCCTGAAAACCCAGTGTGACTTCCTCTTCCCTAAGTTCTGCATCTTGGGGCTGTCGATGGCTTTCTCTCCTCTCTGCCTCCCGCTCTTGCTGTCTCACCTTGTCATCCTCATGCCGACCCTTCTCCCTATCTCTCTTCCCCTCCTGACTCACTCCTCCTCACATGCAATGGCTTAGACCCAGGCGAGAGGAAGGAGCATGGCTTACATGTAGTATTAAGATAGAGCAGGACCCTGTGGTCCTCTCCCCGCCACCCCACACCCCGTGTCTTCTGCCTGCCATTTGTCTGTGGAAAACTTTAGTCAAAGAACAAGTTTGATCAGAGAAGTGAGAACATGCAGAAGCAAAGAAAATAGTCAAAGGAGACCAAATAATAACAATGTGGTCACTAAGCAAAGTCAAGGACCTTTTGTTCCTCTGCAAGAGCTATAGATAATATTCTGAGCTGTCTTGTAGATATTGAAACAGGTAGAGAAGTTAACCATACAATGACCAGACTGCATCCACAAGATAAGCTGCTACAATTCTGAGAACTGGCCTCAAAGAAATAGGAACAAACAAACCCAGGAATGGGTGATTAACTCTACCTAAAACAATCAAGATGACCAGACCGCCAGTGACCACTTTGAAGATGACTGAAGATGACATGAGTTTGAGTAAGCTCCGGGAGGTGTTGATGGACAGGGAAGCCTGGCGTGCTGCAGGCCATGGGGTTGCAAGGAGTAGGACATGACCGAGCGACTGAACTGAATTGTCAGAGATGACTGTGCTGGTTTTCTGACGTGGCCCCCTCCTCCTGACTATTGCCCCTCCTCCTGACTCTTGCCCCACTGGTTGCCCAGGGTTGGTGGAGTCGGCCTTTGGACAGATGTCTGTCTTCCCCCCCAGTTACCGGCATCTGAAATAAAGCAAACTTTCCTTTCCACCAACTTAGCCTATTTATTGGCTTTTGAGTAGTGACCAGCCAGACCCCACAACTTTCAGGAACAGTATTGTACCTTCATATGCCTTCAGGTACCTTCATGTATGTGAAAACATATGGGTCCAGGCATTTAAACTACAAACTCAAACTGCCTCAAGCAAAGAGGGGATTTTTTTTTTTTTTTTTTTTAGGAAAAGTCCTCTATTATTGCATGGGAAAATGAAGTGATGGGAAGAGATGGGAGCTTCTAGACTTGTGGGTACATATTCTGCTATGAGTCCTTCAGTGTCAAAGGACATCATTCCCCTCTTCACCTTCGTAGCCTAACAGGACACCACTACAGAAGGTCAAAGCATATTTGTGGTGGTGTTGGTGGTGGTTTAGTCACTAAGTCTTGTCCGACTCTTACGACCCCATAGACTGTAGCCTACCAGGCCCCTCTATCCAGGGGATTCTCCAGGCAAGAATACTGGAGTAGGTTGCCATTTCCTTCTCCAGGGGATCTTCCCAACCCAGGAATTGAACCCAGGTCTCCTTCACTGCAGGCAGATTCTTTACCGACTGAGCTATGAGGGAAGTCCTCGTACTTGTGGAAAAGAGCTCAAATAAATAAGCATAAAAAGTATCATCAGATACAATGGAAATAATGATGATTAATGTTTTTCTTTAATTCCCTCATAAATTTTTATTAACATTGAACCTCCAAGATTTCATGCATCTTTATTTCCACATAACATTCTGTTTCCTTTTCTTCTCTTATTTATTTATTTTTCTCTTTCCCCACTTTCACTTTTCTTGCCTTTATACCAGTTTTCTGTAAGAGAACTCCTGAGATATATTCTTTGCTGCTTCAAAATCTGTCTAATTCAATAGTTGTTTGAATTATTCAAGTATGTAAAGTTAATTGAGAAAATACACATTCTTGGTGTTGAGAGAGTACACGAAGCGTCTGATGATTTCAAAGATGTTTTGATCTCCCTGTTGATTTTCTTCAATCTCTCCTATTTCTCCTAATTCCCCTCCTTTTATACTGGACTATTTTTTTGTTTAGCTCCTATACAAAATCCCATGAAACAAGTCTGTAGAACAATATTTTTTGATCCTCATGTGATCACACTATCAACCAAGGCTTTTTCTCAGTTGATGAGGGAACAATGGGATGTGTCTAATATTCCCTGGAGGATGTTTCTATCTTCCTTTCTCATTTCCTGTAAGCATTTTTGGTAACCTTGGAGATGCAACACTTATGAGTAATTGCCAAATGCCAGATCTCCATTAGAAGTAACATTTCATGAAAACATAACCTCATATGAGACACTCAACAAGAGAATAAACACAAATTGAAAATCAAGGTTAATAGTTTAAGTTGCTGTGACATACTCATTCTCAGAGAATGATTAAAAGCCTGGGGTAAATAAACTGTTTGTATAAGAAACAGCAGTCTTTAACCTATGACATGTAAGATGCAAGCTTAAAAGCTCTGCAAAAATCCTCTTGTCCGCTGTTTTACTGCTGTCAGAATAAATAAACAGAATAGAGATTGATAAGTTAATCACAAAGCTACAATAAATAAGAAAGCATTTTATTCAATAGTGAATAGTCTGTGGGAAGAAAGCCAATCAGATGAGTGTATAAATTCCCTAGTAGGGAGATACTGAAAATAACCACAGATCAATTACTGGTGCTTACATTTAACAAAACCGCTTTGAAAAAAAAGTCCCAATATACACTTCTGAATATGCAAGTACAAATACAAAGGAGAATCAATTTCAGTTTCTACTAGGAAATTAGACCCAAAAAAATGTATCTTTTCTCTCCTTTCTTTTCAAGTGTCTTTTCCCAACTGTCACTTCTCAGTCTATAAACATATTCAAGTCTCACTTAGCCTAAAGTAAAAAAGTCCTCATTTATCATTATTCTTTCATGTACTCATTCAGGCACTAGTTATTGAACACCCTCTGTTCCAGCCACCTCAACAGTATTTTTGTTGTTGTTCTTATTGTTGTTCAGTTACCGAGTCACCTCCGACTCTTTGCAACCACATGGACTGCAGTACACCAGGCTTCCCTGTCCTTCACTATCTCCTGGAGTCTGCTCAAGTTCATGTCCATTGAGTCAGTGATGCCATCCAACCATCTTATCCTCTGTCATCCCCTTCTCCTTTTGCCTTCAATCTTTCCCAGCATCAGGGCCTTTTCCACTGAGTGGGCTCTTCGCATCAGATGGCCAAAGTATTGGAGCTTCAGCTTCAGTCTTTCCAATGAATATTCAGGGTTGATTTCCTTTAGGATGGGCTGGTTTGATCCCCTTGCAGTCCAAGGGACTCTTCACCCAAAGTGTCCAATTCATTGGTTTTTAATATATTCACAGAGCTGTGCAACTGTCACCGTGGCTGACTATCCACATCACAGTAACTGGGTGTTTGCAAAGAACAAATTGGATAAGTACATGAGTGGAGATGGAAAATCCAGTCACGAAGCCTGACAAGAGGAAGGTGATTATGGCGTGGACTTGTCTCAGACTTCCCTGGTGGCTCAGACGGTAAAGCGTCTGCCTACAATGTGGGAGACCTGGGTTCAATCCCTGGGTCGGGAAGATCTCCTGGAGAAGGAAATGGCACTCCACTCCAATATTCTTGCTTGGAAAATCCCATGGACAGAGGAGCGTGGTGGGCTACAGTCCATGGAGTCACAAAGAGTTGTACATAACTGAGTGACTTCACTTTTCACTTGTCTCAGAGGCTGGAGAGTTAGGACCTGGATTTGAGAGAATTAGGAGATGGAAATTAATTAATAGTCTGATGCCAAAGCCATGGGCTTCCCTGAAACATTAATGTTGCTCCAGAATTAATCTCCTCTTCCTTCTTAGTATCTTCCTCTTGTGCTTGAGGTTGTTCTACTATAATGATTCTCTGCCTCTTTCCTGATAACCGTTCTTCATGAATTCTTCATGGTGGCTTCTGCCTTCAATCCATTGTCTGTCTCACTTGTGTAAACCTCTGGCCAATCTAACCCTCAATCATCCAGATGCCAAGGACTACTAAGTATACATCTCTATTTATATAGTGCAGTAGAAGGGAGCTTTCTTGAGTAGAACCAAAAAAAGTTTCAGGGCTGGGGGTTTTCCCTTTCTCTCCAGAGGGTGTCATCTCTCACATTAGCTACCATTTTGGAAGTCGGTTCCTAGACCTACTCCTGGTAACAAATGATGCATCATTCATGGGCCCAAAAGAAAGCTGGCTAACTCAGAGGGGTAGTTAATTGAGAGATATTTACAGAGTTATAAAAGGTTTAAAGGAACCAAGAAGGAAGAACAGAGCATTCAGGAATTAGCAACAGTAGGAAGTCACTATTTCTGCAGAATCCAAAGAGATTGACATCCGTGATCCAAAAGGAGCTGTGCCCAGAGAGTAAGAAGGGCCAGTTCTCTGGCCTCATTCTCTTTCTCCTTCTCAAAGTCTTCTGCTACTTCCCAGTGACCAAACTCAACTAGAAGCCAGAGCGGGTGGGGGTCTGGGTGATGTAAACCCTTGAGGACATCATCTCAGACCACAAAGCAGGTGAGAAGAGGGAACAGACGCAGAACAACAGGATTTCAGCTACTCCCAAGCCTCTGAAGTCGGTGATCGCCTATGAACCTGCTTCTTTCTTTGATGTAAGTCACTGAATATTCTCATTCCTCAGTGATGACAGTAAACAGAGAACAAAGAAGCCATTTATCCTTGGTCTTGGAGCTTCTATAGTCCATGGAGTCACGATAAAGAGGACACAATTAGCGACTAAGTGACCACAGTGTGGTGCTTCTCAGATGGTAGCGCTCACTCTGAATTTCAGGTAAGACAAAGGGATAACAGAATTGAGGGCTTTGGGTTGTTGTTCAATTTGAGCTCCTCACTTCCCATTCAGCCCAGAGGATAAATAGGAATTTTACAATAAACACAAGTAAATTAATACCTGAGCAAAAGTGTCCCTCAGGATGGTATTATTACTTAGGAGTTCTTTGCAACAGAAGAACTTATGGGGATTCCCTAAGTCATCAAGATAGACAAGGTTAAAATGCTTGAAACTGGTCATTTCTCCACGTGCATTGAGACTCAGAGAATTAAAATACATTTCAGATGAAGTATGTGTGCTCTCTTCTTTAGTATTAACAGTCTGCCTCCCTGTAGAATACTGTGCTGTGTGTTGTGTTAAGTCACTCATTCATGTCTGACTCTGTGCAACCCCATGGACTGTAGCCCACCGGGCTCCTCTGTCCATGGGATTCTCCAGGCAAGAATACTGGAGTGGGTTGCCATTCCCTTCTCCAGGGGATCTTCCCAATCCAGGGATCAAACCGCATTATCTTACATCTTCTGCATTTGTAGATGGATTCTTTACCACTAGTGCCACCTGGGAAACCCTATAAATACTATGAAATTTCTCAATGATGTCTTCAGCAGAACCATAGGCATGTCCTGGACAGCGGAGCCTCTTCTCACTCCCTCCATCATTCACCCCCAAGCCCTTCCCCATCCATAAACGATTATGAAATCATCCCAAGAGAGAAATAATACTGAAACATCAAACCCCCTTTTGATCAAGAGAATACTCTTGCAGCAAGACACACTACATGTTTTATTGCCTGAAGGAAGGAAAAGAAAGCAAAGACTGGGCAGAAGGACTTAAAACGCTCCTGGTCTAGTTAAAGGAATATTCTATTGCAGTTTCTTCTTTCACTGTGCTCAAAGCAGATGGCGAGCTGAACTGTTCAGAATGCCTAAGAGCTACAGATAACCAAGGCACAGTCACTCGACTTTTGACTGATGACAGAAGTGTTTCATAGGAGGGCTGGCCCCAAGCAAAAATCAAGATGGCAAATTTTGGTTTTGATTTCTTGACTGTTTTCAGAATCCCATCTTTTTCAGCACTGAACCTCCAGACATCTGTAACTCTTTCACTTATACAGATATCCAGATCTCTCTATTGCCTTGGATCTTTACAATATTTGCACCTTAAATTCACCCATGATTGATGAGCACCTAATTCATCTTGGGAGCCAGGACTCCTGAAGCCCCTGATTTATAGGATGACATAGTAGAAAAGGCAGACAAGAATCAATAAAAATGCAAAGTGAAATAAAAGTGAAAGCTATGTACAGAGAGCGTTATAAACATACAGGAGAGGAGAAAACCAGGGAACAGCTACAAAATAGGTGATGCATGCATATGGTCTTGAAAAGTAAATAATAGCCATAGCTCCACCATTTTTTGAGTAACGAGATACTATTGAATTTGTTTAGTATACATGATTGTTTGTTCATCACAGCAACCCTATGGGATAGATATTGGTATATTTATTTTCTAGATGAGGAAATGGAGGGTCAGAATTCTTTAAGCATCCTGCCCAAAGTCAGAAAACTGCAATTTAAGTTGAAGGGCCATGCTAATGGAAGGATGTGTTTTAAAGAAACAAACAAAAGGGAATGTGATTGTAATAGGGTCTGAAAGAACTTGGTATGCTCTCTAGACCTAGGACTTAATTATGAATAAGAAGAAATAAATGTGGAACTAGAGCTTAGCTGAATTTTCAGTAGAGCCTAAATCCTAGAACCGTTAGTCCCGGGAAGTGTGATCTTGTCAAGAATGTAGACAAGGAAGGTACTTTTCCTTGGTCATTCTTAAACCGTCACTTTAGGGTACCCCCAGCGTTCTCATTCAAGGGAAGATATTCATTAGTTCATAATTGCATATCTCAGGCACTCTACATGTGGTAAGTCACAAAGTCATGTCCAACTCTTTGTTACCCTATGAACTGTAGCCCTACTAGGCTCCTCCATCCATGGGATTCCCCAGGCAAGAATACTGGAGTGGGTAGACATCCCCTTCTCCAGGGGATCATCCAGACCTAGGGATCAAACCTGCATCTCCTGCAAGTCTCCTGCATTGCAGGTAGATTCTTTACCTCTGAGCCACCAGGGAAGCCCACTCTACTAGGCACAAAATACAAAAGTGATACCAAGATGAAGAAACCAGTAAGACATTACAGTAACTTGAACACAACAATATTCATTTGTTAGCTGCCTGTATCTCCTCTCCTCCCCAGTGTACATTTAGAGTTTGGCTCCCTGAAGACAGGCCTTGCCAGTTTTGTCTAGTCCATGAAAGTGACTTGGGTGGGGATTAAAGGTCAGATAAGGACAACAGTGACAATTTCACTGTAATGAGTCACGGTGGGGGTATGAAAGGCAGCTGAGACCGACTGGTGTCCTTCAGTCACATCTCAGCTGCGCTCTCTTTTCCCTGGTGCGCTCTGCACCGTCTTCCTGGGGGCTGCTATACAAAATGCCAAAACAAGGTGGCTCAGAACAACGAAAATCATCTCACAGTTTTCAAGGCAAGAGTCCAGAACAGAGTGCACGGGACCAGGATCCTTCGGAAGGCTCCCTGCCTCCCTCGTCTCTTCCAGTTTCTGGTGGTCTCCAGCAGTCCTAGGTCTTCCTTGACCTGTAGCATCGTTGTTTCTGTCTCTGCCTCTGTTACCATGAGGCCTTTTCTCTACGTGTCACTGCTTCATAAACCTGCCTTCTTATAAAGACATCGGTCATTTTGGATTAGGGGCCCACCCTAATGCAACAATATGAGCTCATCTTAACTAATTACATCTGTAATAACTCTACTTCTAAATAAGGGCACATTCTGAGTACTAGGGTTTAGGACTTCAAATGTCAGCATACACCAGCTACATGGTAAATATTTGTTAACTGACTAAACATGATGAGGTATAATCATGTTTCCTTGAGAAAGTTTCTCTTGTTTTTAAGGTGTTCTTTTTCCACCTTGTATTTTCCTAATTGTAATTCAATTATTCCTATCTCATATTGGTCATTGGAATTATAGCAATGAATGCTGTTTTAAGACACAGAAAAATTACTATAAATAATTAGGTGTAAATGATTTGGAAGCATTTTCTTCAGCCACTTTGAATGAGTTGTACATTTTTTAGAGAATTGCAAAGTCTATTTTACGTATGTAAAATGTACATTGTGAGTGTGAATTTTCAGTTGCTTCAGTTGTATCCTAATCTTTGCAACCCCATGGACTGTAGCCTCCAGGCTCCTCTGTCCATGGGATTTCCCCACCAAGCATACGGGAGTCGGTTGCTATGATCTCTTCCAAGGGATCTTCACAACCCAGGGATCGACCTCAAGTCCCCTGTGTCTCCTGCATTGCAGGCAGATTTGTTACCCACTGAGCCACCTGGGAAACCCAAAATGTGCAATGCACAACCAAAATATAAAAAGTTAAATAATGGAGAAAGAATACAGAAATTAAAAGCCTTATAAGTATTCTTATGAAAGTGTAATGATTAATGCATTTGTTTTTAGACTTTTTATACATGTGTGTATGTGAATATGTGTATTTTTTTCCAAAAAGAATCAATCTCCTTTATTTATCTTTTATGGTTATATTTGGCAAACAAATAAAAAGTAAACAACTAAAAAAATTCCATTCTTTGGGTGGAATTTTTACTTTTAACTTCTTTATAAAGTAATGCTTCTCTTTATTCTATGCCCTTCAGTCAAACACAATGTATGAATTATATATGTTGGTAAAGACAATAACTGGGTTTCCCTGGTGGCACAGCCGTAAAGAATCTGCCTGCAAAGGAGAGACAGAATCCATCCCTGGGTTAGGAGGATCCCCTAGAAAAGGAAATGGCAACCCTCTCCAGTATTCTTGCTGGGGAAATCCCATGGTCAGAGGAGCCTAGCAGGCTACAGTCCATGGGGTCACAAAGAGACACAACTCACACACACACACAAACAATAAAGACAATAACCACAAATCAGAGGTACAAAGGGCAATACTTCTGATACTGAATATAGGGCCCCTTACAAACGTGATAAATCAAACGAGAGTTTTATGGGATTAGCAGAGTGATAACATTTTCAACCTCAGGAACTTGTTATCTCAGGATTCTAATTAAAATGAACTCAGCAGTCCAATAAAGGGAAAAGGTAAAATAAAATCATGGCTGGAGTTACATGTGAAAAAATTTTTATAAAGGATGGCACTAACATATCTTTTGTAGCACTGAAAAAATAGTTAAAAACAATATTCTGTGCATGTGAAGTGACTTCTTGAGCTGAACAGCACTGGTGCCCAAAGGTTTTAGATCAACTCCTAAAATTTCATACTCCACTCCTGCAGCTTAAGATAATTAAAATAGAAGATTTTTTTTTAAAACAAGATGGAAGAGCCCATCTCCATGTTCAAAATGCTATGACGCTGATTGTGACTCTGAAACTAATATATTAAATGAAATAAAGTAAGTGATCAGAAAGTGTGGCAAAAGCAAATAAAGGTGAGAAGGGTAACTCCAGGGTCAGTACTCTAGAAAATGAAAAGCAACACAGGAGGATGTGAGGCTGAGAAAACTCTTGTGAAGCTGCTGATCGAAGCATTGTTACTAGGAGAATGACTTCAACTAAAGAACTTCATCGCTTGTAGGAATGATTATTATTTAATGGACAGTGATGTGATTGTCAAATAAAGTTGACATCAGTTATAAAAATATTTTCAAATCAACCAACTTTTTTTTCCACTCCAGCATTTCTTTGTGTACCCACCTGAACCCACCTAAACAATATTCAAAGCCATCTTTATTTAATATACATGTTTACAAAATTCTTTTGGTTTAGTAAAGTCATAGCTAGCAGGGCTGAAGAACTGGACGTCTGGTTAATGAGTGTTTTTCAGGAGAACTGCCTGTGTCACACGACATGGACTTTCCAGTAGTTCTCTCATTTCCTTAATGCAAGGTATTTAGAAGCTTAGTTATAGCAAATTTCTAACCTAGAAGCTAATTATTAGCAAAATATTAAAATTTGGAGATGCTTATCAAATAATAAGGGTGATTATTTTTCTTTAAAATAAATGCAAAAGAAAAACCCATGAAGCATTTTATCACCTAATAAAAATACTGTGTTTTTGATTGGTTGTTTTGCTACAGGAATATTGATTTTCTCAGTTCCTCACCTGCAGACTTCATGTTTTGTATTAGGTACTGGCTGTGGAGGAACAATCTCCTTGGAAAGCATCTGAGGTTTGCGGTAGAATTGTATCTAGCACCAGACATCCTTCCTTTATCTGATTTAAGCAAAAATAAACCACACTAGGATTCATGCATTGTGTATTAAGATAAATAAATAATATCCCTTCTGAATGAGCCCTTCTTGTTGATCAGGCAGCAAGGCAAACAGGAAAGGTGTCAGGATTCCAGCTGACATATCAGTCACTTTATTTATATATGGAGAGGAAATGAAGTGCACTGCCTTCAACAGTCAATGTCAAAATTTGATCTCTACTGCCTCCAGCTCAAGACTCAGTATCAGATAAGTCACATCACTGAATGTCTGGACAAGAAGAATTTATCTGAGCAAAGTACACAAATGCTAGGACTAGTAAGGATGCACATGTCGCATTTGGAAAGGGAAAATACACGACATTCTTATTTCAAACAAAGGATACGTTGATCCTCTGGGGTTGAGAAGGAATGCTTCATTGTGATACTGCATTCTAAATTTCTATATTCATGGTGAAATAGAAATGATAGCAAATTCTTTCCTCCTCCTGTGAAGAAGTGAGGTCTCCTCGCTTGCTTGTAGGCAGGCGGAGCCCGTGACCTGCTTTGACTAAGAGAATGCGGCAGGAGTGACTGACGTTGTGTGACTTTCCAGTGTTGACTTCAGAAGGTTGTTCAGCTTACTTTCTCACCCTCTTGGAACGTTCCTCCCGCCACTTCATGAACAAGTCAGGGCCAGTCTCAACAAGGATGAGACACCAAGTGGAGAGAAACGTCCTTTTGGGGAGCAGTCCAGCAGTCCAAGACACTCTAGACATGGACAGAAGGCCCCAGACGCTCTGAGTGGGACCAGCCATTCCTAGTCTGCACACTGGCTGGCCGCAAGCACAGAAGTGAGCTGGCCAGGGCCACCCACAGCAGTGAAGGTACCCACTCGAGTCCAGACCAGACTGTCAGCTCAGGGTCTTAGATAGGCAAATGGTGGCATCTTTAAGCCAGATTTTGGAATGGTTTGTCCCATAGTTACAGATAACTCATAGACTATGAGTTAGATGTTCATAACTATGAGTTACATGAGTTATATGTTTCACAATTTCAATGAGAACAGGTTTATAAAGTGCTTCAAACTTCCAGATAAATATTTGTCATCTTAAATGACGCTCAACCAAGCCAATAAAGTATGCACACACACACCACCACCACCACAACCACTGCCGTCAGTAACAAAAACAACTTGGAATTTAACATTAATTCATGCTTTTAATGTGTAGTCAGCATCCCTTAGTTTAGATTCTAAACTGAAGAATTCAAGTGTCAGAGACTCAGAGCCACAAGGAGCAAGCTTATAAAAAACAATAATAACCAGGAGGCAGTAAAATCAGAATCAATTGCTTCCTAAGCAGATGGGTGAAAGGTGATGCCTTTGCACAGCAAAAAGTCTCAGACTTGGAAATAAACTGAACCAGTTTCAAATGCCAGCATTGCCCTTGCCTCCCTTAGAGAGTCTGCTTCTACTGAGTTTGCTGCTTAGTATCTCTGCCCCACCATTTGTAAAAATAAAGATTAAAGTGCCTACTTTAGAGAGTTAGTGTAAGATTTAAAGGTGCAGTCTATACAGTGCACCTAACACTACATCACACATGGAACAAATATTAGTTTCCGTTCATGTTTCTGCTATTTATCCAAAGTGCTAAAAAGTATCAGACGCTCTCTATACATAATCCATTATAAGTATATACTGCACAGATTAGAAGAAAGAAAGTAAAAAATGTATAATGAATACATAATGTAACACAAAATATAAAAATATAAATAAATGAAAGCATACATAAAACATACAAGCATAAAATTTGATAGTACAATAGATGCCAACTTTAGCAATGTCCTATAAATAATAAATATGTTAGAATAATAAGAGCTGTGAAGGTTGACAACAGCTTGGAGCAGCAGGTGAGATGACTAAAGTTTGGAAAGTAGCCCCAGAACTTCCAAGCCAGGAATCAGGTAAATCAACTGCCTTGTAGTTCATTAAGACATACAAGAGGACGGGAGGAAATGAAAGTCCCAGCACGCAAGGGTCAATTCTAGACCAGCTGAGAGATCTAGCTGTGCTTCTAATGTGTGTTCTTACAGTTTCTCATTGCTGTTCAGTCACTAAATTGTGTCCAACTCTTTGCGACACTAATAACTGCAACACTCCAGGCCTCCCTGTCCTTCACTATCTCTCGAAGTTTGCTCAAACTCATGTCCATGAGATGCCATCCAACCATCTCATCCTATTCCGTCCCCTTCGCCTCCTGCCTTCAGTCTTTCCCAGCATCAGGGTCTTTTGCAATCAGTCACTTCTTCACATCAGGTGGCCAAAGGATTGGAGTTTCAGCACCATCCCTTCCAATGAATATTCAAGACTGATTCCCTTTAGGATTGACAGGTATGATCTTGCAGTCCAAGGGACTGCAAGAGTCTTCTCCAGCACCACAGTTGGAAAGCATCAATTCTTCAGCATTCAGCCTTCTTTATAGTCCAACTCACACATCCGTTCGTGACTACTTGAAAAACCAAAGCTTTGACTAGATACACCTTTTTCAGCAAAGTGATGTGTCTGCTTTTTAATATGCTGTCTAGGTTTATCATTGCTTTCCTTCCAAGGAGCAAGCATCTTTTAATTTCATGGCTGCAGTCACCCTCTGCAGTGATTTTGGAGCCCAGGAAAATAAAGTCTGTCACTGTTTCCATTTTTTTCCCCTACTTTTGTTCCTAGTTCTCTCTCACTAAAGCTCAGGAATCCCTTGGTTATCTCTCCAAGAAAAAAACAATACCCGCTGTGGTAAAGCAAAGTGCTTCAGAGTAATGATCTGCTTTAAATACCAAACACCCAGGAAGCATATACAGATCCTGTGTGAATAACTTGGAGACTTCTCTTGGACAGCATGCACTATATTCCTAAGCGGTTGTGTCAACTGTTCGATTTTTCTTGATCATCTTGCCCTCATTTTAGAATCTAGACATATCTCTTCTTCACAGAACTAAGCAAACATGGAGGTCTGGATTTTTTACATTGTTTTGCATCCAAATATATGCAGATGCTACAGGAATATCCAAGTATCCTGCTAATTACATTGTACTCAAATCTCTAACCATGCTATTTTAAGTTTTTCCTTTATAGACAATCATAATCTTACACTGAGGCTTCCTTGATGGCTCAGTGGTGTAGAATCTGCCTGCAGTGCAGGAGACGAGGGCTCGATCCTTGGATGGGGAAGATCCCTTGGAAAAGGAAATGGCAACCCACTCCAGTTTTCTTGCCTGGAGAATCCCAAATCCTGGACAGAGGAGCCTGGTGGGCTACAGTCCATGGGGTCACACAGAGTAGGACACCACTGAGCACAGCACATTTACAGAAGGATCAAAAGTGCAAAGATTTTACTTTTTAATCAGTTTCTTTGGGTTATTTATAAACACCATTAATAAACTGCACATAACTGTAGCCAGCAGTTTATTAAACAAATGTTATTTATATAATAAAATCTTATTGCAGCCATAACATATTTACAAATGTTAAATAGTGGTTTTTACCTCATACTAAACTCTGCAAATTATCTGTAGCTTTTAAAGCATTTTCACATATAGTCTAGACATATAGCCAGACATTTATGCTAATTTATTCATATTGTGGAAATGCAAAAATACTAATCAGCATGAAAATTGCCATGAATGGAGATGGGGAATATATTTTATAAAAGAAATTTAGATGTATCACAAGTTGATAAATGTGTTACCTATTTAAACATCCCATTTGAGAGCAGAAAGGCATGCATACATATTGCACAATTTACATCATTAACAGTTTATCCAAAATACTGGTTTGTACTTTATAAATTATCACTTACAAAAGAAGTATATATTTTTCCCTGCTGAGTTATCAACATATCTGCACTAAATACGTTATTAACAGTCAGATAGTCATTTATTTCAATTTAACCATTAAATATTCCTTTTTACACTTTTTGTTACCTTTGACATCTGAAAGAAAATTAAATAGAACTTACTGCATTATTCTTATGGGAATATTATATTTTAGGGTCTGCTCACTGTAGAAAATTGGATAATAGCATTTGAAGCAGCAAAGTTTATTTGCAAGGTTTCTGTTTTGGTTTTTGTAGCTCTAATAAAACATCTGTCTTGGTTTTTTGAAATCAGTAGTTCCCTACTTAGTGTAAAGTACTTACAACATTTGAAACACACTTAAGTTAAAAAAAAATGATGCAGCATCATCTTCATTTAAAATGTTTGCTAAGTCTGTTGCAGATTTTTAGTTTCAATGCATGTCATTTCATTGCTCCAGGCTATCTAAAGAAATGATCCTGAATTTCTTATTGCAGAAATATATCAACAGCAAAAGGAAAACTTCCAACTTCTCTGGCCCTCCTTGGATATGGTTTCAATTATCTCTCTAGCTGTCTCAGATATTCCCGTGATATGCTTTCTTTTTATGCCTTTGACAACCCTCTCTTCCTAGTTTCAAAACAACGAGATTGATTTGACTGGTCCAGCATCTTTAACTCCAGAGCATGGTGGTCTCCAGAGTGAGAAGGCTGTTTGTACAGTTCAGGGAGAGCTCAAAGTGACCCAGCTGATGTGCAGGAAGGAAATGTTAAACCCCAATCTCTTTTATTTCATTTGAAATATGAGACACACATTGGACTTCATATCTGCATGAAGCATAGGCTGACACTGGCATATCCACCTGGTTTAAGGATCAGATAAATTCATAATCTGCCAATGCAGGAGACATGGGTTTGATCCCAGAATCAGAAAGATCCCCTGAAGAAGGAAATGGCGACCCACTCCTTTATACTTGTCTGGAGAATCCCATGGACAGAGGAGCCTGGTGTGCTGTAGCCCATGGGGCTGCAAAGAGTTGAAAATGACTAAGCAATTGAGGACACAAAGAGGTGTTTCTGTGACCATTTGTCTAGCGAAAGTCATAAAAGTAAGAACAGAATGTACTTAAAGCAAGATGAAGAAGGTTCTGGTGGAGATCTCACCCGGGTGACTGCAGTGGGAGAAACACCACAAACGAGGCTCCAAAAGGAGTCTCTTCCAAGACTAAGAATATCCTGTGGGCAAATAAGAGACCATTTTCACACAGGAGCATAGAGCATAACCCAGTTGGCTGCTTTCCCTGGAAGAAGTTTTGAAAACGATGTTTTCCTTTCCACGTGTATTAGAAAACACTTAAATGCCAGGTATAGGTTCTGTGTGTGTGTGTGTGTGTGTGTGTGTGTGTGTGGCAGCACCATGCAGCTTGTAGGATCTTATTAATTGTTCCCTGACCAGGAAGAGCACCCAGGGCCTTGGCAATGAAAGCATGGAGTCTTAGCCTCTCAACCCCTGGAGCTCCAGGGAATTCCCAGGGATGGTTTTTAAGGATATCTATTCTTTAAAATAACATTGAGGACCATCACTGTGATATTGAAGAGTCTGATCCCTTTAATGCCCCATGCTTGCTTTTAATAAAGTCTCACTGAAAAAAAAAGTCCTATCATCCAATTCTGACTTACACACATCTTGCTGCCAGGGTTGCTATGAAGTTTGCGATGTAAAGGCAAGCACACCTCTCCCCGCAGTAACAGTAACAGCACACGCCAAGCACAGTCCTGGGAGGATGAGCCGGGAGTCCTCACCCCACCGCCCAAGTGCGCTGTCGCTATTCACAGAAAGAGGACAGACAGCCGCTGATGCCAAGTTGTGTGAGCCTGAAAAGGAAGCCACTGCCAAGGAGTGTGAGAACCTAAGCCCCTGCTCATCACACTGCTTTCTCTTCAGTTTTTTAGTATTTATTTTTATTTGTTGATATTTATCTGCCTGTGCCGGGTCTTATTTGCAACATCCAGGATCTAGTTCCTTGACCAGGGATCAAACCCATGGCCTCTGCGTTGGGAACACGGAGTCCAACTCACTGGACCACCAGGAAAGTCCCTCTCTCCAATTTTTGTTTTTAAAATCATGTTCTCTTGTGAGGGCAATCTCCCTTTTGTTTTGATCAACATATTTTTAGACCACTCGGTTTATTTAGCGTGTAGTTAAATGATGCATAGGTATAGGAGCTTTCTGTCTTGTTTTTAGCAGCAGAGTACGTCTGGCAAAACAGTTATCTCTTGCTTAGCATATTTTATTTATCGACCAAAAAAGCCTTTGGAAGAGTTGTAGCAGTGTCCAATTTGTAAGTTACATTAGCATCAGTTCGAAAAGAGAACTGCAATTTCAGAGACCAATATTCTGTGATGCTAAAATTAATATCATTTGAAGTAAGAAAAAAAAATTTGTGAAACATCCTTACATCATAAATAATGTGTATGACGACCAGCTCATTGCTGTCACGTACATTAATGACACATACACCAGCAGAGATAAAAGTCAGGAGCTTGGAGCCAGAAGGGACCCCGCAGGAGTGAGGAGGAAAGAAACCTTCAGTTAAAGGAGCAGGAAGGCTAATAACTGCTCTGTGGACTGATAACAGGAAAATGAAGAAAATCACAAAAAACTGGAGTCGGACCTAATGGACCATCCAGGAAGCAGCTGTAGCGCCCGCCTCTGTCAGAGCGTGGCCTGGCCTCTCCATCTCTAAAGAGCGTCCCGTGGCCAGATGCTGCTGTCAAGTGCAAGATGGAAGCACATTTTATTGCGCTATGATCAGCAATTACTTCCATTAACTAATGAAAAATAAACAGAAAACCCCAAAGAGAGTCAAGTTGCTGCATGAACTAAACCCTTCTTCGGGGTCTTTAAGGTGAGTTAAAATTTCTCTTCTTCACTGAAATCACCCACCCAGTGTTTGTTTGCTCCAAGCCAGGAGCACTGCTGTCCTGTGTATTTATTTTGGATTTTGCTAAATCAGTTGCTCAGCTCTAACTCTGTCTCGGAAACTAAGACATGACACGTGTGGGTGGGTCCTGCTGGGTCCATGCTGCAAGGCCAGACGTGGCCTGACTTCGGCTTCAAGGACCAGAGGTCCGGGGCTCCTTCCCCCCAAATCTCCCGGATCCTGCCTACCATCCCCGCACTTTTGTAGATCCCACCATCCACAAGTGTTTAGACACGGCAGCTCGAAGCCACGCTGTAAACCACCCCAAGGCCTCTCACGTCACATTTGTAGCAGGTGCGCGACATTAACCTCTCTCCACTTCTAATGTGAAAAATCTCTTTTTGGTGCAGTGCGCAAAGCTCACCCCAACACACTGTCTTTGCTCACCCCCAGGTCCCCAAACTAGCTGTGCTGTTCGCACCTCAGCGCATTTTAAAGCTGAAATGAATTTGCAGTTTTATACTCTGTGTCCTTTATCATTTCCCTGTGCCTTCCTCTACCTGCTTCTTCTCTATTTATTATCACTTGCATGACACACCTACGATTTTCATCAGTTTCTTCTGCCCAGGATGTGAATCATGATGAAAAGTCCCTGGATATCATGCCAATACTTAAATTATTGATGCCACCACAAGAGTGCCTTTAAAGTCTTTGTCTGTTTCTCCTTAACAGATTTTCAGATTGGAGGAAAATTGCTCCAGCTCTCTTCCTGAATAACTCGATCCAGAGAGTTGTTTTTGGTGGGATTGTCTCGCCCTCAGGTCCTTAAACACGCAGAATAAATGAGTACCAAGTACGGTGGTCAGATGGGCTTCCCAGGTGGCTCAGTGGTAAAGAATCCTCTGCCAGTGCAGGAGATGCAGGACGCAAGGGTTCAAACCCTGGGTCAGGAAGATCTCCTGGAGAAGGAAATGGCACCCACTCCACTATTCTCATGCGGGAAATCCCATGGACAGAGGAGCCTGGCGGGCTACAGTCCATGGGGTCAACTTAGCGACTAGACAACAATGCGCACGTATACACGCACACACGTGTGTGAAAGTGAAAGTGTTAGTTGCTCAGTCACGTCCAACTCTTTGTGACCCCGTGGAAGCAGCCCGCCAGGCTCCTTTGTCCATGGGATTCTCCAGGCAAGACTCTCTGAGCTCCACCCTCTTAACATCAAAGTGTGTCGTGGATCTCTGTTGACTCCAGGCACCGTGGTGGACCTGATCTCTAGAGCTTACTCATCTTGCTTGGATGAAACTTTATGCCCTTTGATTCCTAACTCTTTGCAAATGGATTTAGGTGATATGTTTTAGCCTATATCCTTAATTTAGAGGTGAAGAAACTGAGGCTCAAAACGGAGAAGTAATTTGCCAATCAGTTCATTGGCAGAAATGGGACTAATACACAAGTATGGATTCCCCACTCACTCCCAGCTCCACGCTTTGTCCAGTACCCAGAGTAAGGTGGTCCAGGCCCACATGTATCAGCAGGTGAACTTTCTTACATGTGGAAAGAAATGAGATTCTATTAGATTCAGGATGATTTATTAAGCACTAAAGGGAGTGCCTACCAAACTCTCTTTGAAATTGTCGCTTCTTATTTAGGAAAAAAGGCATGCTGTTTTAATGACAACAAGTCCAGTGTAACTCATAGGGTACTTTTAAAAATACCCGTCAGTTTTGATATAGGAAATAGAAAAATCAAAATTTCTCCTTTCTCCATGGTGGTGGTGGTGATTTAGTCTCTTAAGCTGTATATTACTCTTGCAATCCCATGGACTATAGCCTGGCAGGCTTCTCTGTCCATGAGATTTTCCAGGCAAGAGTACTGGTGCGGGTTGCCATTCCTTCCTCCAGGGGATCTTCCCGATCCAAGGATAGAACTCACGTCTCCTCCATTGCCAGCAGATTCTTTACCACTGAGACTCCAGAGAAGCCCCCTTTCTCTACATATGTGCATACAGCATATGTTTATGTTCAAATCGGTATTTGGTATTTTTTTATCGATATGTTCATGAAAAAAGTCAGGGTAATAAATTCTGGTAATCAAGTAACATGAAATTGGGGGATGGCTTTTTCTTCTTCATTTAGCCTTATATAATTTCCATTTTGAGAGTTACTTGCTGTCTTTAAAATTAAAAAAAAACAACTCATTTTGAACCAGTAAAAAACTATTCTATTTTTCTGCCTAATTTATAAATATGCCAATCTGTTTTTACCACAACTTATTGCAAAACAGCTGACTATATTAGCAAACATGTAAATCTAATACTATTACTTCTTTCAGTTGTAGCACACTGGTTTAGCTGCCCTGTGGCATGTGGGATCTTCCCAGATGAGGAATAGAACCTGTGTCCCCTGCATTGGCTGGCGGATTCTTTACCCCTGAACCACCAAATAATGGAGGAATTGGCAGATGCTCTGACCTACTGCCATGAAAAGAAGGTGATTCACAGGGATATTAAGCCGGAGAACCTACCACTGGGGCTCATGCGTGAGGTGAAGATACAGACTTTGGCTGGTCTGTGCACACACCCTCTCTAAGGAGAAAGATGATGTGTGGGATTCTGGACTACTTGCCCCCAGAAATGACTGAGAGGAGAACATACAATGAGAAGTAGATCTATAGTGCCTAGGGGTGCTCTGCTATGAGCCTCTGGTGGGAAATCCACCCTTTGAGGGTGCCTCCCATAGTGAGACCTACAGCTGCATCCTCAAGGTAGATGTAAGATTTTCTGCATTGATACCTTTGGGGACTCGGGACCTCATCTCCAGGCTTCTCAGATGCCAGCCCTAGGAGTGGCTGCTCTTGGCCCAGGTCTTGGAGCAGCCATGGGCCTGGACTCACTCTTGGAGATGCTGCCCTGGCTGCTCAAAAGGCTTCCTTAGCCCTGCCCACCCCTATTCCTTGGTGAATGCTTGTGGAACACCTGCTCTGGTATCGAATCTGTCTTTTGTTTCTTTGCTTGTGACATGCATCATGCTAGTTAATAAGGGCTTTCCTTGTGGCTCAGTTGGTAAAGAATTCACCTGCAATGTGGGAGACTTGGGTTCAATCCCTGGGTTGGGAAGATCCCCTGGAGAAGGGAAAGGCTACCCACTCCCGTATTCTGGCCTGGAGAATCCCATGGACTGTATCGTCCAGGGGGTCACAAAGAGTCAGACATGGCTGAGCGACCTAGATTACTTCTTTTCATGTAGAGCTGGATCAACCAGATTGATTACCTTTGTCTCTATCACACACTGCAAAATCTGATACTTAGCCTTCAAAGCAGGAGCACCAGGAGAGAGAAACTCTCTGGATCTGGCTGCTTCCTCTGCATTAAAATCTTCCTTTTCAACAACCCACATGATGTAACCATTGACTCCAGATGGTCTGCCTACAGAATGCCGTTGATCTCCTGAGCATTAGCAAGCAGGTGACAACACTGAATGCGCCTAAATCTCTAGATTTCAGATGAAAAGAATGTCATCAGGAGTATGGCATGCAAGACAGATGTGACATGGGTTTTGAAAAATAAACACCCGACAAGTACTCATGCATGAAAAATTTGTAAATAAAAGAACCTCACATATCCTCAGCTTAAATAGTCATTGTAACAGCTGTTTTTTAAAAACATCTTGGTGGATTAGAAATGCAGAATCCTCTTTACTTGGCAAGAACTGTTTGTAACAACTCTTCTCTGAGGACAGAGCCTAGGATTTTAACAGTCTGCATGTTAGGAGGTCAACTATCACAGTGGGGTCAGCAAAGGATTTCTGGTATTTTGAATATATTGGCTTCATTTGGAAGAAAGGTTATGTCAGCATTTTCTCTAAGGGGTTTTGAAGGTTTAGCGTGGAGAGTCTATACTCAATTTTGCCTAGCAATGGGTTATAGTGGAGAAATATAACCCTCAGTACATTATTAAAGTCAACATTTGCTATTAAGAGTAACACTTGCCAAGTTATAATAATGTTCAAAGGCATTATTTATTTATTCCTCGGGTGATGATCAAGCAATTTCTGTATGTCATGTGCTGGCCAGTGAGTAGTCTGCAGAGATAAGATGTGGCCGCTTGCCCTCAAGGAACTCAGGATTTAGTGGTAAAAACAGACCTTAAATGAATGATGCCCCTGCTGTGGTGGAGTCCAAGTGTCAAAGAGCACAGTGAAGAGAGCTGTTTATGTGGGAGAATTGGGGGATACAGGTGTCTACATATAGCATCTTTTAGAACGTTATCAGTCAAGGAAAGCACAGCTAGGATGGTCCCCTGAAAATCAAGCAGCACCGTGAAGAGGTGGAGTGGCTTCAGCGTCATCATAGGCAGAGAGGTGAATAAAAGACGAGAGAAAGCAAAAGCCTGGGGGAAAGGCAGTCACCGCTGTGGGACATCCCAGAGAGGAGAGGGAGTGGTGAGGTCCAGTGAAAGCCGGAATGTGGAGAGGCTCACGCAGGAGGCTGGGGATGGGCAGGGGGCGCTGAGTAGTCTATGTCTGTATTTCTATTTCTTCTGAAAGAAGGCAGTGGGACCACCCATGGTCGGGAACAGGAGGTCAGTAGGGGGATAAACAGACGGAAACGCGAGTCTGGGGAGCTGGTGAGAAAGGAGCTCTGAGAGATACAAGGTCGCGGAGACCCTGGGAGGTCACTTTGTATGGAGGAAATGTGAAGTCAGACCACCTGTAGGACGGCCATAGTGATGCCCACATTCTATTCAGAGGACACGTTTCCTGTCTTTTGTATCAGAAGCATTCAACATTTCTGACTCTTTCTTTCTCGACATGTTTTTGTTCCGTAAAAGTGTACTCTGGCCTCGTGGCCCACTCCTTCTCAATGTGTTGCTTCCCTGCATAGTCTTGAAACACTGACGTTCCTTAGAGTTTGGTAGTTTCTAGTAGTGTGTGCTCAAGCATGCTGAGTCGCTTCAGTTGAGTCGGACTCTGTGACACTGTGGACCATCACCCATGAGACTCCTCTGCCCACGGGACTCTCCAGGCAAGAATACTGGGGTGGGTTGCCATGCCCTCCTCCAGGGGATCTTCCCGATCCAGGGGTTGAACCCAAGTCTCTTACGTCTCCTGTATAGGCCGGCAGGTTCTTTACAACTAGCGCCACCTGGGAAGCCCATAGACTCCCTACTCCACGTGCAATTCTCTGAAAGCTACAGTTTCAGGCAAAAAGCCTCCTGAAAGGCCTTCCTGACTTACCTCATTCAAACTAAATTTTGTCACTCCTGTGCTAGATAAGAAAACAAACACCCTTGGCTTCCGGATATGTAGAAAGCCCCTGATCTTTTCCTGAGCTTTGACCCTCCTGCATTTCTCCCAACACTGCCTTCTCAGGCTCATCTCAGAAAATACCCCCACCCTCCAGTACCCTTTGACGCCAGGGGCATCTAAGTTCTTCCAAGTGTTGCCACCAAGAACTTGGCTTTCCGAGCCCAATGAAGCCACACGAAAAATACGGAGACAGAGTTTGGAGGAAATAGGAAGGTGGCTTTAATCCTCAGCCGGCAGAGTGGGGAACACAGGAGGTTCGTGCCTCAAGAGCTGTGCCCTGTCCTCCATGAAAGTCTCAGGGCTTATGTAAGATGAGGGCTTGCAGTCTGGGTCCATGATGAGGATCAAAGGTGCTAGCATCTTCATCTCTTCCTCTTGCACACTTTCAAGAACAGTCACAAGCCGGTGTCAGGTAGCCTCTGGCAGCTGATGATTGGGCCCATGGTCTTTTGTGCAACATACTGAGTGAGGCTTTCTTTTTGTAAAAAGAAAAAACCTAGGAGGAGTGGTCTTCAAAGAGAGTGCTATCAAGGTGAGCAGCAAATACAGGATGCAATTAGGACAGAGTCAAAGGCTAATAGGTACAACTGGTAGCTCATGCAGAGTTCAGTTCAGTTCAGTCACTCAGTCGTGTCCGACTCTTTGCAACCCCATGAACCACAGCACGCCAGGCCTCCCTGTCCATCACCAACTCCCGGAGTTTACCCAAACTCATGTCCATCGAGTCAGTGATACCATCCAGCCATCTCATCCTCTGTCGTCCCCTTCTCCTCCTGCCCCCAATCCCTCCCAGCATCAGTGTCTTTTCCAGTGAGTCAACTCTTCACATGAAGTGGCCAAAGTACTGGAGTTTCAGCTTCAGCATCAGTCCTTCCAATGAACACCCAGGACTGATCTCCTTTAGGATGGACTGATTGGATCTCCTTGCTGTCCAGAGGACTCTCAAGAGTCTTCTCCAACACCACAGTGCAAAAACATCAATTCTTCGGTGCTCAGTTTTCTTCACAGTCCAACTCTCACATCCATACATGACCACTGGAAAAACCATAGCCTTGACTAGATGGACCTTTGTTGGCAAAGAAATGTCTCTGCTTTTTAATATGATGATTTTGGAGCCCAAGAAAATAAAGTCTGTCACTGTTTCCATTGTTTCCCCATCTATTTGCCATGAAGTGGTGGGACCAGATGCCATGATCTTAGTTTTCTGAATGTTGAGCTTTAAGCCAACTTTTTCACTCTCCTCTTTCAGTTTCATCAAGAGGCTTTTTAGTTTCTTCTTCACTTTCTGCCATAAGGATAATGTCATCTGCATATCTGAGGTTATTGATATTTTTCCCAGCAATCTTGATTCCAGCTTGTGCTTTTTCCAGCCCAGCGTTTCTCATGATGTACTCTGCATATAAGTTAAATAAGCAGGGTGACAATATACAGCCTTGATATACTCCTTTTCCTATTTGGAACCAGTCTGTTTTTCCATGTCCAGCTCTAACTTGCAACCTGCATATAGGTTTCTCAAGAGGCAGGTCAGGTGGTCTGGTATTCCTTTCTCTTTCAGAATTTTCCATGGTTTATTGTGATCCACACAGTCAAAGGCTTTGGCATAGTCAATAGTCAAGCATAGTAGATGTTTTTCTGGAACTCTCCTGCTTTTTTGATGATCCAGCGGATGTTGGCAATTTGATCTCTTGTTCCTCTACCTTTTCTAAAACCAGCTTGAACATCTGGAAGCTCACGGTTCACGTATTGCTGAAGCCTGGCTTGGAGAATTTTGAGCATTACTTTACTAGCGTGTGAGATGAGTGCAATTGAGCAGTAGTTTGAGCATTCTTTGGCATTGCCTTTCTTTGGGATTGGAATGAAAACTGACCTTTTCCATGCAGAATTAGGGGGCAGAAAAGCAGATTTAGTTACAGACTACAGATTGGGAAAAGTGAAAGTGAAAAAACCAGGAAGGATCAGGCCTGCTCACTGTTCCCTTTATCTTCTTCATTCTCAGGAAAGAAAAGGAAAATTCATTGTTCTTTTTTTCCTTTTCACTGCAACACAAAGTACCATTTTAGTGGCCACCCAAGTGCCTTTCCACCACCCCTGAGCTTTCCGCCTAGGACACTCTGCCCTCTGCCTGCCTGCCTGCCTGCCTCACTTCCGTGCAGCTCTCAGCTCAGGGTGTCCTCTTGACAGCATCTTCTCTGACATGAACTCAATAAATGAGGCCTTTCCTGTATTCTTTCTATGATCACCTCTCATCTGTGCGATGGCGGGCTTCTCTGTCTCACGAGGTTGTCAGAAACGTGTGTTTTGTTCACCACTGAAGCTCCCATCCCAGCACACAATTCCCGGCACAGAGTGAGTGCACAGGAATATTTTAAAGGAGCAAGAAAAGGAGAAAAAGAGGGAGAGAAAGAGAGATGGGAAAAAGAAAGATGAGAAGAAAGAACCAGACAAATATTTTAGGTCAGATAATAAGTTCGGCTCTGATCAGACAAGATGAGGGACCAGGGAGCCCCAATGACTCAAAGTCAAAGTTGTGAGCTAAGTCGCTCAGTCGTGTCTGACTCTCTGTAGCCCCATGGACTGTAGCCCACCAGGCTCCTCTGTCCATGGGATTCTCCAGGCAAAAATACTGGAGTGGGAAGCCCAATGAGCCAAAGTTGGGAGGAGATTAAAGTAAATAAAAGAAAGGATGAAGGGATTTACAGGAGCAAGAGATATTTTCCTTCATGAATGGGGGTTCATTATTCACTAGATTTGATTATTCCAGGATCTTGCAGAATGCCTGGTTAACCTGGTAAACAATTGACTTCCAGAAAGGTATGGAACTAAAATTAAATGATGAGCACATTTCATTTGGCCTTGTTTATAGGGAGCTAGATCATTTTAGTTTTATGTTTCCCTGAGGGATGTTACTAAGTCACCAAGCATTGAATGATGGGACTCTAGGGACAGAACATGTTTGCTCATGATGGTGAAGTGTGTGGCCCAGAAAAGAGTATCACAGTTTGCTTGATGAAGACTCTCAGATGAGTCGTCTGGGCCAGGTTGATAACTGCACCCTGCAGTCCGAACCCAGACAGCATCACCTTTTGGAATAATTCTCTAAATTTGCCTGCCATCTAATCTGGCAGTGTATTAGAGATGGAATTCCAGAGACTTCAACAGCTCTGAAGGAGAGAGAAGGCAAGGAAAGAAGGAAGTGAGAGTGAGTAGGGCCAGCTGGAGGCTTTGATGATGTCTCGCTTCTGTTTCAGGGCTTCCCCAGCGGCTCAGTGTTAAAGAGTCAGCCTGTCAGTGCAGGAGATGCGTGTTCGATCCCTGGTTCAGGAAGGTCCCCTAGAGAAGGGAAGGGTTACCCACTCCAGTATCCTTGCCTTAGAAATTCCACGGACAGAGGAGCCTGATGGGCTACAGCGCGTGGGGTCTCAAAGACTCAAATAAGACTTAGAAACTAAACAGTTTCTGTTTCACCATGAAAATGATGGAAAAGTAAGATTTGACACTGTGATCAGACCCTGTGATCAGACACCTTAATGCTGTAATAAGTGGATAGTACTTAGCCTAAAGTCTTTCTTATTTCTACAAGGTAAAATATGTGACTTCTCCCTTTATCCTTCTCTTCTTTCCTTCATGGACTATATTCTCCAACACGATTTTCTTCCTTATTGACTCACCTATGGGAGGGCTGTCATTCAGAGCGACAGCGACAAAGTATGTGCTGTTCCATCCCAATTCTAATGTCATATTAGCATTTAGCTATTATTAATGCAGCCACATCTATTTTCTCCCTCCCACTTAAAGGAAGTCTGAAAGTCAGGTAAAGGCTGACATTTCAGGCAGATGTGTTGCCCAAAATAAAATCTGATTCTCTGAGAGTCAAATTATCAGATCGGGTTCATTAAGACCTCTCTGTTACCAAGAAGGAGGGAAGAAATGGGGTGGGGTGGGATATGATGACATTTCATACAATTTCTTCTCAAACTTGGGAGTTTGGGAGCAGGAGGCTCTTGTCATGTTAAATAGGAGATATCGCCAAGTCAAAAAAAAAAAAGGCAGAGAAAAATAAAGATGGAGTAATTTTGGAATCAAGCTTATCTTCACATTTCAAATAAGCTTTTAAACTTGCTGGCACACCACAGTTTACACCCACTGACATGTCACTGCCCACATTTCTCTGCATTTTTTATTTTTAAGAGCAGATTTAAGAAGCCACAACTTACAAAAGTAGCAACTAAAGAGTTTATTATATTTTTAATTCTGTGCCAGCAATGATGTTTTATTTTTAAGACCAATAGATAATTTAAAATAAAGTATTATAAAAATAGAAACTTAGAATTAATGTGTATAGGTATGGAATAGTTTGGGCATGGTTTTGCCTAAGTTTTTTTTTTTTTTTTTTTTTTATGTCTGTGTGCATGAAAGAGAAATAGAGGCAAAGACTGAGACTAGATGGACTTTCAATTTTAGTCATTCAGTCGTGTCTGACTCTTTGTGACCCCCATGGACTGCAGCACGCCAAGCTTCTCTGTCCTTCACTGTCTCCCAGAGTTTGCTCAAACTCATGTCCATTGAGTCGATGATGCCATCCAACCATCTCATCCCGTGTCATCCCCTTTTCCTCCTGCCCTCAATCTTCCCCAGCATCAGAGTCTTTTCCAGTGAGTCAGCTCTTTGTATTGCATGGCCAAAGTATTGGAGCTTCACATTCAGCATCAGTCCTTTAAATGAATATTCATGGTTGATTTCCTTTAGGATGGACTGGTTTGATCTTGCTGTCCAAGGGTCTCTCAAGATTGATGCCAAAACTATGCTAAGAGATTAGGTCTTGAATATGTAGCACTGGCACAGAATAAGATTTCACAGAATATTAGTTTTTATTTTAAAAATTTTATTTGGCATTACTAAAAATAATTATTCTTTAGTAATCCAGAAAAAGTACTGTTCACCTTGAAGTGTTTTTATTTGCTACTTTATTATTTAGTCTAATATTCAGTCTAATATTTGGGTTCTTACCCTGTTAAAAGACACTGTGCTAAACTGTGGGGATAAAAAAAACTGCTTATTCCAAGCAGTTCTGACCCCTCAGTGCCAACTGGGCGACAGAGAAGCGGGCTTCAGCGAGGACAACTGGGGTCGGTGACGCTGCTCCCGTGATATCCGCTGGGCTGAAGAAGGATCGTGGAAAAAGGACCTTGAGTTGGACTTGAAAAATGGATAGGAGCTTTCCAGGGAGGCAGGAAGAGGGGTGTGTTCCATTCAGAAGACCTAACTTGTGGAAAAACCCTAAGTGGAGAAAAGTATGGTGCTCACAGAGAATCAGGGTTCAACAGCATGTATATTATCTACGGTGAAACAGATCACCAGCCCAGGTGGGATGCATGAGACAAGTGCTCGGGCCTGGTGCACTGGGAAGACCCAGAGGAATCGGGTGGAGAGGGAGGTGGGAGGGGGGATCGGGATGGGGAATACATGTAACTCTATGGCTGATTCATATCAATGTATGACAAAACCCACTGAAATGTTGTGAAGTAATTAGCCTCCAACTAATAAAAAAAATAATAATAAATAAATAAATAAAACGGATAACCAAAAAAAAAAAAAAAAAGAAGCAATGGGGAAAATTGTGGACAAAGTGGCTAAAGGACATTTATCTTGTGCTAAAGAGTCTTGTGCCCCTGGTGGCTCAGTGGTAAAGAATCTGCCTGCCAATGTAGGAAATAGGACACATGGGTTTGATCCCTGGGTCAGGAAGACCCCCTGGAGGAGGAAATGCCAACCCAGTTCAGTGTTCCTGCTGGGACCATCCCAAGGACAGAAGAGCCTGGTGGGTTACAGTTCATAGGGTCGCAAAGAGTTGGACACGATTGAGCAAGCAGTACTCAAACAGTCCTTCGAGAATGGGGATGGCTTGATCTAGTTCCTTATCAAGAAAATAACTTGAGTGATTAGAAATGAAACTGCAGTGGGAAAAAGATTGAAAGTAAGAAATTAGAGAAAGACACGGACTTCTGATTCAAAATGGAATTACTCCCAGTGCTGACAAAGTGGCAAAAAGATAAAAACTTACATAAATATATAGTAGCACTGGGAATCTTGCAGTGATTCTAATCAGAATATCAGCATAGGTTTTAATTTCTGAATCTTTGAAGTGTGACATATATGGTTAAATACCTGCCTAAGATTCACCTGGGCTTCCCAGGTGGCTCAGTGTTAAAGAATTCACCTGCAACAGAGGAGACACAAGTTCGATCTCTGGGTCAGGGAGATCTCCTGGAAGAGGAAATGGCAACACTCCAGTATTCTTGTCCAGAAAATTCCAAGAACAGAGGGTCCTGAGGGCTGCAGACCATGGTGTCACAAAAGAATCGTACTCGACTTAGCAACTAAACAACAAAATCAGAGTCTAAGCGGGGAAATGGGACTAGATTTTTATGTTTCAACAAAGAGAGTTTAATAGTAAAAAGGGAATTAGATACACATAGATGACAAGACCACGGGGAGAGGAGTTTGGTAGCACCCTGCAGTGAGAACCAGCTGCTGGCCACGTAGGCAGAAGTGGGGACCCAAACACGCCTCCCAGGGGAGCTGGGGATACAGAGCATGCAGCCAGCTGGGATTACACAAGAGACCAGGATGGGGTCACTCTCTCACTGTCCCCTCCAGTGCCTTAGAAAGGATCTGGGCTTCTCACTCTGTCCTCCTGTGACTTTTCCTCAGTGCCTGGGCATGGGGGTTGGGTAGACGAAATGTGGATATAGACGGGAGATGCAAATTCTGTGGGGTCTCTTCTTATAAGGACCCTAATTCTGTGGGATCCAGGCATCACCCTTTTGACCTCCTTTAACATCAATGACTTCCTCAGGGGCCCCTTCTCCTAATACAGCCACACTAGGTATTAATACCCTACATATTTTGGGGAGACACAAACATTCAATACATAACACAGTTAAAGGAAAAGCAGTGTTCCCCAACAAATTCAGAAGGTATCTAACTTAGAAATTCAGATGCCAAAAGTAATTTCAGTTTTGCCTTGTTGAACTTTATTATTTGATATTGGAATACATTTTTAAATGTGATTATGATACTAAAAAGAAAAGAAATTCAGATGCCCAAATCATCCAATTAACTAGAGCACAGTAACTCCAGTATTACAATAAAAGATTGCTGCAGGTAGGTTTATCCCGGCATTGTTCAGATTAAGAACTTCACAACTCCAAGCTGTGATAAAATCATGCTTTGTGTGTCCTCAAATAGAAATGTTCTTAATCTTTGGACAATGACAGAGATAAGGATTTGCAGATCAACAAGGGAAGTACGGTTTCTCGCCACCTTGACGACTGCCCTGCATCGGCCTTGGAGCTGCCAAGTTGTCTAGGCTGAGTGTCCTAGGTAACTGGTGCTGCATTGCAGGCCTTCGTCCCCTCAGTCAGGATGCTTCATTTCTGCTGACGTTACTCATGGGTAAATGCTTTAACCTGTTATCAGTACTTGGCGGATATTGTTCCACTTAAATTGCACTTATTCGTATAAGTAATGGATTTGGTGGCTTGGCATATTAGCTATTAAGCAAGAATCTGTAATTTCTAATAAAAGAAGTATAAAGGCCAGTTAATTACAGATTAAATAATCTAGCAGCAAATCACTTTACGTTGAATTTGGGATTTCTGTGTTAAAAATGGAACTTAGTGTTAGACAGAAAGAGTCATTCTCAAGGTGATTGGGATTTTTTTAAAAACACAATTTTTTTACTCTTAAAGGTCACAGATCTTCATTTATTCTTTCTTTATCCCTGCAGGCAAATCCCTGATCCAGGCTTTAGTCATCTCTAGCCTGGATTACTTTAGAACCTTCTGTACTACAAAATTAGCACTGGCTCTCAGGATTTTTTTGTTTTAAATCACTGTTAAATGCTGCCTGTTTATTTTTTTTCCAGTTAAATGTATTATTCAACTTTAAAACCCATGTCCCTTTTCCATGACAAATGCTACCTAAATCTGCTTGTTCATACCAATGTTATTTTTCTAAAAAGTGAACAAGAATTTTAATCTACCCATAAAATGTTCGACTTTTTTTTTTCCTTTACCATCTTTTCACCCAAAAATAAAATAGCATTTGGAAAACTAGAGAACACATAGATTCATTCATCTGTCTGTTAATTTATCCACTCAATACATCTTTATTAAGTGCTCACTAAGCTTCTACACAGTGTTACAAGAAGGAAGAGTAGAATGCTGAACAAGACAGACATGAATCCTGTTCTCAGGGAAAGTACCATCTCCTTGGGAAGAACAGCTTCACAAATCACTGCAAGTGTATTGAGTGTGTAATAGAAAATGTTATGGGTATTTTGGGAGGATATCACAGACAAACCTAACCTTCTTTAAGGTCTCAGCCTTGTCATCTAATGGGTATGAGTCAGGATGATTTATTTACACTTTCTAATGTTTAATTTTCTAATCTATAAATGAGATTAATGTTTTACAGTGTCCTAATGAGAAGTAAGTCATATATCCTGTGAAATCACCCATCTATTACTTGATAGACGGTAATAAAAATAACTAGCATTGATTAAGTGAGCACTGTATATCTGGCATAATTTTATATGCATTGAGTCATTTAATGCACAAAACAACCCTCTGAGTTTGGGTTACATACTGCCCTTTTCCTCGTCTGTAAATTTACAAATTTACAGATGAGCAACCTTGGACACAGAGAGTTAAGGTGTTTATCTAAGTCATCAGACAGAGCAAGTGGAGGACGTGGGAATCAACGGTAGGCAGCCTGACTCCCACCCACGCTCACGACCCTGCTCTCTGTCACCAGCAGCACTTGAATTCTCGGGGAAGCGGACTGCCGCCCCCAGGGCAGCTTTATTCAAGAAGCTGGGAAGACTCAGTGATGATCAAGGACAATGTGGGTCCTCAAGGGGTCCCCAGCTGCCCAGGAGCAGGCAGTGTGCTGGCTTAGTCACCTGCCTTTAAACGATACTCATTGAACTTTAGGGTTTTGATGCCTTAATTCCTGGAAGCTGAGACAGTAAGTTTATGACTTTCTCTAATGGGATTTTTTGTCTGTTGTTCTGGGGGTTCTCACTGTGGAAATGAGAATCTGTTTATGCTGTAGACATCATTTCATTCTGGGATGATATTCTAGATGAGGCTGAAGTAGTACAAAGGCAAACATTTCAGCCTGAGGTGCTGTTTGGCCTGGACAAAGCAGGGCTATCGAATGCTTTCGATGGGTGAGTAAGGGCCAGGAGCCGGGCTGATTCCACGTTTAAGAATATTTGGGACTTTCACGGGACAGGTAAGAGCTTGTGTGTGGGCATCCTCTTATGGCAGAATGACTGGCCCCATGGGATGCAGACTGCTTTGTGGGCACTGTGTGGGCAGGAGCCCTGCCAAGTGGACTTGCTCCAGGGATGGGAACATTCTCCATCTGTGCTGTTTACTGTGTGACTGCTCGTCAGATGTGGCCACTGAGCAGCTGAAACGTGGCCAGTGGGATCAAAGAACTGATGACTTAAGCTGTATCTGTTTATTAATTTAAACAGAAACATGTAGTAAGCGGCTTCTGAACCACACAACGCAGTTCTAGACCAAGGTTCCCCAGTTTCAAACTTTTCTGTGCTGGGAGACAGATGAAGAGAAGGGGATTGAGGAAGAACACCGTGGCCCCAGGAGCTGGAGCCCAGCATCTGAGGGTGAAATAATATCAAGGCCAGCCTTCTCAAGTGTGCCCATCCACAGTGTCCTTGGCATTTTGGGTAATTTTTTTTTTTCACTGCAGCCCTAAGCCAAGAGAAGTCCTAACCATCCCACAGTTCCATAGTTAGGTCCAAAGAGTGCAGTTATGTTCACAGGACACTCAACAAATGTTCCTGTGCTTCCTTCAAATATTTATACTGTGCAAAGGTGCCCTGGAGAGTGGGCTGTAATGCCTGGAGAGAACCGTGAAGCTGGGCCAGGAGATCCCCAAGCAAATGTTAACAGTTTCACAGAATATGAACATCGGATGTGTTCACTCCGGGCCATGTTGGGACAAAACTAAAACCAGGACACCCTGCTCCCATTTAAGTGAACAAGCATCTCTCCGTCATGACTTGACACTGCCACTTCATCACTCTTGTGTCCGTGCTCAGTCAGTTGTGTCTGACTCTTTTGTGACCCCATGGACAATAGCCCACCAGGCTCCTCTGGCCGTAGGGACTCTCCAGGCAAGAATACTAGAGTGGGTTGCCATGCCCTCCTGCAGGGGATCTTCCCAACCCAGGGGATTGAACCTGTGTCTCCTGCATCTCCAACATTGGCAGGTGGGTTCTCAACCACTAGTGCCTCTTCTTCCTACATAAAAAGTGTTAAGATGCTCAACTAACAGATCACCCCTGCTTTCTAGCAGCGTCCAATCCAAAATTAAATTAATTTCCTGACATTCTCCCCCAAAATCAAAACTTCAAACCAAATGACAAGCCATCCCCACATGCTTCTCGAGCCACCCAGTGGTTCCTCATGGTGTGGGGGCAAGTTAACAGACCTAACTTTGGCTGCAAGGGTATTCCTGGTTGTCTCTGGGCATGGATGTATCAGGATGGATTCTAACATTTTATGTAACATGACATTATGGCCCACCTTGCCATGCAATGCAATGGTGTCCTACAGCCTTTAAGGATAAGTAGGAAGCCTTAGACATCATTAACCATTCACTATACCCCCACGCATTCCTGATTGATTCTCCAAGGAGACAGGATGGAGCAAATGCAACAAGGAATTAATCTAAGGGTGATTTCACTCAGGAAATTGTGGAGAATACAAAGGGATTTGATGCTATAAAATGAGACTCTTCTCAGTTTGTAAAATTGCAACCTTGTGACGTGGATTATCATTTCACTTTATGGTTTCAATTAAATAAAGGAAGTTTTCCTCTTTCGGATTCCGCTGGTCCCCACTGATGTCTACCATTCTTATCTACACATGCTGGGTGAGTTTCAGAACCCTGGCACTAATGGGATTCTAGATCCCAGTTTTAAAAGAGATTAAACCACAAACACGGGGTGTCAAATCTTACACTTTTGATCTTATTTTGGACATAATGACTTCCTTTCCCTCCCTTTCCTTTTGTTAGGGAAGGTTGTCTTTGCAATGCCACATTTTTACATACATTAAGGGAGAGGGGTTTGGGGAAGAATGGATACATGTGTATGTATGGCCGAGTCCCTTCACCATTCACCTGAAACTATCACATTATTAGTCGGCTATACACCAATAAAAAATAAAAAGTTTACAGTTTGAAATTTTAAAAAATGAAAAAGATATTCTGAGTCTTCTTTCTAGAAGGCCAGAACTTCTTCACAAATAGAAAGTTTGCATGAAACTGTTGTCTGAAGAAAGCAAATGGAACAGTAAACCTGGCTCATTAAAATGTGCAAAATTGCATCTAAATGGACAGCAGGAAAGATACACAGGCCATATGAACAGATAAGCCACAACTAAAGAAAGAAAGTGATGTTTTGCCTGCACTGGTACACTGCAAATTCAAATTGATTAGCTGTATCCTGTCAAGAAAACGGATTGAACAGATCAATAAATTTTACGCATAGAATTGACTCAACTGGCATCATAGTGAAGGCACTGTTTGTTACAGAAACTTGAAAATGCCTGGACCTCACAACAGAACAGTCAGTGGGACCCTCGATCAAGTGTTAGTTGCTCAGTCGTGTCCGAGTCTTTGTGACCCCATGGACTGCAGCCCACCGGCTCCTCTGTCCAAGGGATTCTCCAGGCAAGAACACTGGAGTGGATTGCCTTTCCCTTCTCCAGGGGATCTTCCCAACCCAGGGTTTGAACCCAGATCTCCCACATGGCAGGCAGATTCTTTACCAGCTGACCCACCAGGGATGCCTATATCCACTTACAATTCTCTCTGGTCACAGGGATCTTTGGCTAAAACCGTATCAGAAAGGTAGATAATTCACTTCAGGCTAAGGAGAAGCTAACTGTCATTCCATTAAGACATACTCAAATTAATTAGCAAAACAAACCACTTTAAACATTATAGTCATGGTTTTGATGGTTTACATCAAAGCAAAAGGATAATATGCTTAGTCAAACAAACAAAAAGTCATTCCTGACTGAATTCTCCAGAGTCGCTGACCATTCCTCCCGCTGCCCCTGAGTCACAGAGATCATGTGGAGGGCTCTCATCTAGCTAAAGATGCTGCAAAGCTCAGCTAACACTTTGAGACCCAGGTGGCCACATTCCTAAAGGGATTAATAAGAAGGTAAGTTTTACTAGTTAAGGCCCATAGGAATTCTTGCTCAGCTAGGGAACAGAGTCTACAGAGTTTCAACCATGCCTTTGGGCAAAGAGAAAGCTTGATTTGAGGAAGGAACACGAGTCAGTTTCCTCCCGGATGGATCATTGACTGGTTTTCCTTGGACTCAGTGCTGCCTCAAATGGAGCCATGGTGAAGAAGAAGCAACATTTCATGCAAAGTTATCTCTGCATCAGTGCTCGGCATTTTTTAATGCATGCACTAAAGGCCTGGTGTGCTGCAGTCCATGGGGTGGCAAAGAGTCAGACATGACTGAGTGACTGAGCTGAGCTGAAGAAGTGATGGGCTTCCCTGGTGGTAAAGATTTTGCCTGGCACAATGCAAGAAACCCAGGTTCAATCCCTGGGTGGGGAAGACCCCCTGGAGAAGGAAAAGGCAACCACTCCAGTATTCTTGCCTGGGAAATCCCAGGGACGGAGGAGCCTGGTGGGCTACAGTCCATCGGGTCACAAAGAGTAGGTTAGCAACTAAACAACAACAGAGAAGTCATGCTGAGTCTATTTTTCCTCAACTACAATACCCAACCTTCCTATTTGCAATTTACTTTACACAAATAGAAGTTTACTAATTTTAAAAAATTTAATTCTGTTGAAATGTTTTGGAAAGTGCTAAGAAAAATTGTGTGACCATCACTGGAAATTAATTCAAAGAAAATAATTAATAATCAGAAATGTCTTTCTCTCAATATTCCAGAAATGCCCCACGTATGGAAGAAGCACGGCAGGCTTTGTCCCATTTCAGGAGTAAAGATGGGCCAAAATAAATGTTACTGATACTTAAGTTATTTATTTGGAAGGCGGGAACATAGATGAAGTATAAACAAAGTAAACCATTTGAAGAGACTCTTTAAACAATGTTACGAAGACAGGGTGGTGAAAGAAAAATTTCACATACTGCCCAAAATAAGCCAAAAAATGATTCAGCAAGTTTGAAGCCAAGACTGTAAGTGACTTTATATAATTTAATGAAATTTAAACACAGTGGAAGGGTAAAGCTTTGTTACTCAACCACCTATTTCAACATTTTAAAGTATTGAGTGAGAAAAAATAAAAAGTCCACAATGACCTTGCTTAGGTGTTAATCTTGAGTTTCCTATTAAATTAATGGGTGACTATTATTTATTTGCATTCATAGAACAAATCCAGCTCTGGAAAGGATTTGGCATCTTCATGCCCTCCTCAGTGAAAATCAAGAAGAAGTATATACATTAATCAAATGACTGATTCTCCCCAATCTGAATATTGTAGTCTCTTCTCCTCTTGCAAAGTCTGCCTATGTGAAGAGAGTGAGGGAATCAATGAACTGTATTCCTTTAAAATAATAATGGTGCTTCCCAGATGGCATGGTGGTAAAGAATCTTCACACCAAGCAGGAGACTTGGGTTTGATCTCTGGGTAGAGAAGATCCCCTGGAGAAGGAAATAGCAACCCACTTCAGGATTCTTGCCTGGGAAATCCCACAGACAAAGGGGTTCGGCAGGCTGCAGTCCATGGGTCACAAAGAGTTGGACATGATTTAGCTACTGAACGCCAGCACATTCTTTTAAAATAATAAAAGTAGGGACTCCCTAACGCTCCAGTGGCTAAGACTGCCTGCTCCCAATACAGGAGTTCGATCCCTGGTCGGGGAACTGATCCTGCATTCCACAACTAAGAGCTGGTGTAGCCAAACAAACAATAGTAACAGATAAACCACACCGACAAGAATGTCCTTCCCTGAGCGCCTTGGCTGGTGAACTGTCCCTGGAGGGAACTGGGAAGAGGAAAGAGACATCATATAAAAAGGTTATTTTTAAACATTTATTCAACTAATATCTTAGTTTTTACAAAGTCATGTGTTTATTGTTTGAAAATTAAAATTTAGAGAGACAAAGAGAATAAGAGTAGGGGAGAAAGAGGAAGCCACTCAGCAGCCATCCACCCAGAGAAAATCACTTCCACATGTGAAGATTTTTAAACACTGCTCATTCTTTTTAATGACTTATATTTCTATTGAACAGTATGCTGTAACTATCTTGGGCTTCCCAGGTGATACTAGTAGTAAAGAACATGCCTGCCAATGCAGAAGATGTAAGAGATGTGGGTTTGATCCCTGGATTGGGAAGATCTCCTGGAGGAGGGCATGGCAACCCACTCAGGATTCTTGCCTGGAGAATCCCATGGACCGAGGAGCCTGGAGGGTCCACGTGGTCACAGAGTCAGACACGACAGAAACGACTTAGCAAGCATGCATGTGACTATCCTGCCAAGTCAGAAAATTTATTTCTATCCTTGCATATTAATGAGCACACTGTACAACTCGGCCATGATTTCTTCAACTCTCCATCTACTCTTAAACCCTTAGATTATTCCCATTTGGGGCTGTTGCAAAAAGACTGCATTGCTGGCTCTGTAGCTGTTTTATTATATAAATATGCTCAATTATTTCCTTGGGAGAGTTTCCCAAAAGTAAAATTTCTGATTCGAGGGGTAGAGTCTTTTGATGAATATTGACAAATGACTTTCAGAAATTTTATGCAAATTTATATACCTACCAGGAGCACAGAGGTTTCCGACATCTCCATAGGCTGGTTGACATGCTTAGTATTCTTATTAATCTTCCCCATTTTATAGGTAAAATTCATCTCTTAACATTTTATTTGCATTTCTTAAAAGTCAGTTGGAACAATTGCATGTATTTATTAGCCCCTGAGTTTAAAAGAATCTTACAGCATATATCTGGTGACTGCCCTCTAATTGCAGGTAAACACACTAGCTCAGGTGGTAAAGAATCTGCTGCAATGCAGAGGACTCAGGTTCAATTCCTGGGTCGGGAAGATCCTCTGGAGAAAGAAATGGCAACTCAGTCCAGTAATCTCACCTGGAGAATCCCACAGACAGAGGAGCCTGGCAGGCTACAGTCCATGGGATCGCAGGAGTCAGACATGGCTTAGTGACTAAACCTCCACCACCACACCTACACTGAGGGTAATCTATTTCCCACCAAAGAATAAGAGAATAAAGAGTCCACCAATTTATATGGCTTCCCTGTTGCTCAGATGGTAAAGAGTTTGCCCATAGTGTGGGACATATGAGTAGGGAAGATCCCCTGGAGAAAGGAATGGCTACCCACTCCAGTATTCTTGTCTGGAGAATCCCATGGACAGAGGAGCCTGGCAAGCTACACCCCACGGTATTACAGAGTTGGACATGACTGAGTGACTAACACCATTTTATTAGGTGATGAAATGATGCTAAAATATATTTCATTTTGGCAACAGAAACATAGAACCCTGCACAAATGTTTAGCAGTTTAAAGGGTATATGAACAGATGAGGAAAATACAATTATTCTCTTGTATATATGTACCACATCTTCTATATATGTAGATGGACATTTAGGTTGCTTCCATGTCTTGGAAGCATGTTCTTGGCTATTGCAAACTGTGCTGCAGTGAACACTGGGGTGCTTTTATCTTTTGGAATTATGGTTTTCTCAGTGTATGTGCCCAGGAGTGGGACTGCTACAGCAAGTGGTAGTTCTGATGCTGAAGCTCCAGCACCTTGGCCATGTGATGCGAAGAGCCAGCTCATTGGAAAAGACTTGGGACTAGGAAAGATTGAAGGCAAAAGGAGGGGGGTAGCAGAGGATTAAATGGTTAGATGGCATCACTAGCTCAATGGATGTAAATTTCAGCAAACTCCAGAAGATAGTGGAGGTCAGAGTAGCCTGGCGAGGTGTTGTGCCCGGGGTCAGAAAGAGTCAGACACAACTTAGTGACTGAACAACAACCAGGGTAGCTCTATTTTTGGTTTTTTAAGAACAATTGCCGTATTGTTCTCCATGGAGGCTGTATCAATGCGCACAGCAGAAACGAACTCAATGTTGTAAAGCAACCATACTCCACCAAATTTTTAAAAACACACAATGATTCTCCCTACTAAGTGGGATTACAAATTGAAAGCCAGTGAAATGCTGATCCAACCAGGAGAGCAGCTGACAGAATGGGTCTTTCCAGCCTGGTGATACTCCAGGTGCGTCTGTTGGGTATCTGGAAAAGTTGAATTATTCTCTCGGGCTTCCCCTGTGGCTCAGTGGGAACTGGCACCTCCTTGCAGGATTCTTAACCAGTTCTTAACCAAGCAAGGAAGAGTGGCAGATTAAGAGCAAAACAGCATGTCCGCTGTGCTACGGAGGGTGGAACATGGGTACCGCTTGCAGGACTCGGTGCCTGACATGCCTGAGTCTCGAGGGAGTAAAGCAGAGAGCAAAGGCCTGGCCAGGGAAGGCTCACACCAGCAGGTCCTGCATAAAGGGCTTCAAGGCCACCCCAGTCCCTCCAGGGGCAGGACGGGCAGGGGCTGCCCAACTGGGATGAAATCAGATGACTAGAAAAACAATAAAACAGACCAAATAAATTGTCCCCCAAATAAAAAGGAGGCTAAAGTCATAACTGTTCCTTTAAAGTTTGTTTAATTAGTAATGGGTTTGACCTATAGAATTTTTATACATCTAGAAATTATTCAACTGGGCAAAAATAAACACATTCTTTCTTAAGCATCTCCTAGCAGATGTTTGGGCTTTGCAGGTGGCGTTAGAGGTAAAGAACCCGGGTGCCAATGCAAGAGACGTAAGAGATGCAGGTTCGATCCCTGGTCAGGTAGATTTCCCTGGAGGAGGGCATGGCAATCCACTTCAGTAATCTTGCCTAGAGGATCCCATGGACATAGGAGCCTGGTGGGCTACAGTTCACGGGGTCACAAAGAGTTGGACGCAACTGAAGTGACTTAGCATTCACGCATGCAACAGATATTTGTCATCCTTGTATTCAGTGAAATTATAATAACCAGGAAGAGAAAGATGATACCTGAAAATAAGTCTGTGCCCTGGCCTGAACTCGGGTGCACAGTCCCCCAGGATGATCACAAAAGGGCCAGGTTGCCTTCGTGGGTCTGCTTGCCTTGTTGACATTGTCAGCAGCACGAATTTCTAGGAGATCCTTTTGATCACTCTCTGGGTTCCCCCAGGATACAAAGATGGAAGGTTTCCCCTATCAAGAAGCTTTAAAAATGTTGAGCTTGAGTAGAGCTAAATCTGATTCTCTGATAGCTTGGAAATCTATGGATTTTTGTAAAGGACAGTAGCTTACAATTTTATAAAACTATAATGACATACTTTCACATGCATGAATTGCTGGAGGCACTGGGCTTTTTGAGTTGGAGAAATGTTGAGTCATGGTGTTGCTACATGATTCAGCAAAGCCAAGGCTTTATGGAAGACTTAGGACTCAAACTCACACGTGTTGATTCCTTCAGTCCAATTTCATTTTCTTTACATATTAGCCAATTCACACTCAAGTTGAAATACATTGTGTAATAGCTTTCAGTGTTTTTCCTTACCCTCTCCTTCTACCCTTAACCATTTTAAAAACCTATCAGGGTGTTTGTTGAACACGCTAATTTTCTGACTGCTTAAAAGGCAACAATTTGCTTTTATCTAACCCCATTATTTAGAGACAAAGAAATGAAATTTGACCTTCAGGAATTTTCTAAGATGACAAGTATAAAAGCTCCAAACTGCTACCTTTTTCCTTTGCTTTTTTTTCCCTGGCATCCTTCTCAGAGGTAGAGGAGCAGAGGCAAAATCACTGTGACTGTTGGCTATATCAGGTGGCTAATGGAAGAAATCAATTTCCAAGTAAGGTGTACCTTATTGATGAAATTCAAAGATAAGAACATAGTCTTTTATGATTAATGTTTGCTGGGCACAATGTGTCATTTTTTGAATAACATACATTGCATTTGATTGGACTGAAATTAAATCCCTATCATTTAGCATCTCAGTAAAACATAAGGACAGCCAGATTTGGAGAAGGAGAGATTTTATTTCTGTTTTAATAGAAATAGAATTCAATTTCTACTTTATAGACATCTCCTGGGACTTCATAAGAATGTAATAGTTGCTATGAATCAATCTGAGGTAAACTTTTTAACTAAGACAATTCAATGGATGATGAATAAGGGAACAATTTTGGAGGGTCTTTTTGGACTTGGTGATGGACAGGGAAGCCTGGTGTGCTACAGTCTGTGGGGTCACAAAGAGTTGGACACAACTGAGTGAATGAACTGAACTGAAGAGTGTTGGTAATATTATGAGGTCAGTTTTAGGATGGGGATGATTCTAGAACATTCATGGGGAATTCTACATAGGTATTGAAAATACTGAACCAGCATCCAAAATAAAGATTTCAGATCTTCTCTGGCGGTCCAACTGACTCCAGGCTTCCAATGCAGAGGGTGTGGTTTTGAACCCTGGTCTGTGAACTAAGATCCCACATATGCATAGTGTGGCCAAAAAAAAATATCTCAAGAGGAGAATAAAGTGGAAAATACTCTGTATTTCTGTCATTGAGGCTATAGATGTATATGAGATTTCCTAAGAATAGGGTAAAGTAAGAAAAGGTAGCCTTGAATCGAATTTGGAAAAACATCAATGCTTAGAGACTGGAGGGAGACAAACCACCTGGTAATCAGGGAGAGGGAGGGAGAACATGATGGGAACAGTCACAAAAGCCGAGGGAGAAGGAAGCGCTCCTGGGTGTTGAAGATGATGGAAAAGCTGAAAGCCAAGTCCACAGCGAGTGAGCCTCGCCCACCGGCTTGGCGGAAGTTGGTATTACTGGGTCCCCGCGAAATGTCAGGATCCGCTGAGCAGTGGGACAGAGCCAGAGATCTGACATTGAAGAGTGAGTGGGAAGCAAAGAAAATTAACTGCTGTAGAAAGCTGCTTCTTTCCAAAAGTTTAGCTATGATTAGATGGAGATGAGGTGATCGTATGACATCCAGGAAGAGTTATTTTTGTTTCATTTCGCTTTTAAAATAGAGCCTAAGCCATACTTCAGTACTGATGGGAGGATCAAGAAGAGAGAGGAAAAAAGCTGAAAACGGGGAGGAAAGATAATCAACAAGGTAAGTTTATCTAAAAAGCATGAAAGGAGTCATTCCTAGAGCAGGGATTGGCCTCTATCACCTACCCATGGAAGACAGAAAGATGAATGCTGGGACTTCTCTGGTGGTCCAACGGTTAAGACTCTGCACTTCCAATGTAGGGGGTGAAGGTTCGATCCCTGGTCAGGAAACTTAGATTCCATATGCTGTGTGGCATGACCACAAAAAAAAAAAAAAAAAAAAAAAATTTAAAGATGAGTGCTAAACATTTATATTTATCTATAGATACAGGAAAGCTGATGAAGTTCTTCTGATAATTTCTATTTGCAAGGTTAAATAGCAAGGATGGTTATCTGCTGAGAGTCAGAGTGAAGTAGGAAGACTTGGAGTAGAGTTTATAAAATTTGAAATGACTATTTCAGAGAGAGGGAGAAAGCAGCCTACCCAGAGAAGATAGGAGAAAGGCCAGGCAGTTCTGAGAGGATCCCATGAGTTTAGTGGCTATGAGTCATAGTAGTGTCAGTTTGCCAGTGTAAATATAAACCCAATGTTCCCTAAGGGAAGGATTTTGATTACTAAGGAAAGTAGAAGTTAGCAAGAGTTCACGACCTGGTGTTCGAGGAGTGATTTCTGAATTTGACAATGCTGGCCAAAAAAAAAAAAAAAACACCACCAGAACACCTGACAAATTGTAAGAGGTTCAAAGTTAACTCATTTTTGCGTTGCTGACAAAATAACATAAATGAAAATAAGTGCCGGTGCTCAAGTTTGGAGAAACCTCAGAAACAAAAGAAAATAGTACTTCCTAATACCACAGGGGACCCAGTTCAAATGATGGCCTGAAAGAAGAACCCTCAATACATAGACAGGTTGTGGTGGCTAGATGCTAAGTCATGTATGACACTTTTGAACCTATGAACTGTAGGCTCCTCTGTCCATGGGCTTTCCCCAGCAAGAATACTGGAGTGGGTTGCCATTCCCTTCTCCAGGGAATCTTCCCAACACAGGGATCAAATCCGAGTTTCCTGCATGACAGATGGATTCTTTCCCATCTGAGCCATATAAGGAATGTCTACAAAGACAGGTAGAAATTGAAAAAAAGACTTCTCTCTCCAAATGCAAGTGGGGCCATATACTTTTCCTCCACTTCACATTAACCTGGATTCTCTCTCCAATACCTGATTTCTCCAGGTTCTGACCTTTAAGACCTATGGCTGGGTAGGTGTGCTAAGCTATCTGCACAATTCTGCTGACCCACAAAATACACTCCCCCTACACTACTCTGCCTCTCCTCCCAGTTACTTTGAACATAATTTTAGACAACATATCATTTCACCCTTAAATACTATAGATGCATCTCCAAAAAATGACTCCAAAATAACTGCAAGATTAGTATCTTCTTATAATTAATATTAACTACCTCATACTATCCTTAAATATATGTGCAGTATTCAAATTTTCCCAACTGCAAAAAAAATGAAAGAATTTATATGGTTTAAGTCATTGTTTGATACGCCTACTTTCAGTCTATATTATTCCTTTCTTGTTTGTGCTGGTTTATTGTTTGGTTTTGTTTTTGTTTGCAAATCATTGTTGAAGATGCCAGATTGCTTATTTTATAGAATTTCCTCCAGCCAAATTCTCTAGAATTTTATCACTGTGGTTTTATTTAACATATCCCTCTGCTCTGTATTCCCATTATATTGGGAGATTAGGACAGGCAACTGGCTGGACTGGCTTTGACTTGGGGTGGGGAGCAGTAATACTTCACAGGGGCTTCCCAGGAGGCTCAGCGGTAAAGAATCCACCTGCAATGCGGGATCCGCAGGAGACATATGCTCAATCCCTGGGTCAGGAAGATCCCCTGGAAGAGGAAAGGGCAACCCACTCCAGTATTCTTCCCTGGAGAATCCCATGGAGAGAGGAGCCTGGAGGGCTACAGTCCACGGGATCACAGCGTCAGACACGGCTGAGCAAACACATACACACACACGCACATGCACACACACACACATGCACTCCACAGACAATGTAAGATATACTCTTTGGGGAGGGGTCACAGAATGTGTGATTGCTTTGCTTTTCATGAGATTTATCGCTATTTACCATCATTACGTAGATTCCTTACTTCTGAGCTAAGAGTTGGAAAAGCGTGATATTCTACGTCTGTTATTTCTTCTTCTTTGATTATGTAAATTCTATAAAACAGAAAGCTTTGGTCATCAACCAACTGTTTGCTTGCTCTGAGAAACAGTTCATCTAGGAAAGAACACATTTAATGTTCTTCAATGCACTGCAACAATCATCTTTACTGATGGTCACTTAGAGCTGACATGAGTCTGGTAGCATTTCATAACCACCTTGACTTCT